>NC_068985.1:4691506-4694440 GCF_001194135.2 Octopus bimaculoides
TAGACTCCCAGGGAAAGACAATTGGAGCTAAACAACAATAACTGTAATAGTAACAACAATAACCACAAAAACCACAGTCAATGCTGCTGCTGCTACTGGTGCTACCCCCACTATTTTAGGTAAGGAAGAACTCCAGTAATTCACTTTCAAAATCAACAAATACTAAATCTAAAAACGACCGTTAAAAGGCTTTGGCTTTTTGTCATAAAACAGATGAAGGATAACAAGTCTGTGGATAGGATGCTTGTCTGTTTCAACTCACATTAACAGAGGATCTACTAACTTATTTCCAGTAGCTACACAAACTCAATATGCTGCCTCGTATAGAATAAATAAATAGTGAGAACTAACCTTGTGACCTTCAAAATGTTTTTTGGCTAGAGATCTGCAAAAGAAAGAAAAGAACACATATAATGACTATCATCATCAACATCATGATCATCATCATTTTTATGTCTCTAGACAAAGAAAAACATCATAAGATGATAACTTTTTGTACAACTTCATCTTGAGACATGAATTCTCTTTTAATATTGGAATCTACATTTGGACTTCATTTCAGTTGGTACTTATTTTATCAACCCTGAAAAGAAGGAAAGCAAAAGTGACCTTGGTGAGATATAAACTCAGAATGTGAAGATGGACAAAATGCCACTAAGCACTTTGCCTGGCATAGCAACAATTCTGCAAGCTCACCACCATAGCAAACACAGAAATATCGATCTGATGTTACTACTGGCCTTACTAATTGCATTATTGGTAAGACATATATGTCCTGATTCTTTGACAGCCAAAGAAACACAGAAATACAGAACACATGTTACTGTGGACCTGCTTACTTCAGTAGAGTGTTTAAGTACTCAATAATGAGGCCAGACTGGAGTTTATATTCTGGTGGTCCTTGTGGTCTAAATGGACACCATACAGATTAAAGAACCAGAGCTTCATGGAAGTCATAACCTTCATGAAAGAGGATCATACCCTCAACAGGTCTGAGGTGTAGAATTCCATTTAGGGCATTTGCTTGCTTATTTCCATATGCATAACAATTTGTCTCTTTGTTAAATTCCTCTCTCTCAAAAGAAGAGCATTCTTTGAGCTGGAAGAGAATAGATTAAGGATCTTCTCAATCTAATCGGGATAAGATTTTGTGGTTGACATGAGATGCATCTTGGGCCAAAAACTAACCTCACAGAGGCTGAAGTCATATAGGTGATTAAAGCACTCAAATGTCACAAGACAGATGAAGTGGATGAAATTTCACCTGAGATGTTAAGAAAATTAAAAAGAGAAGGTATTCTCTGGTTGATTTGTGTATAGCATGGACTTCTGAAAGGACACCAAAACAATGGCAGTCTGGGGTGATGATCCCAATTTTGAAAAAGGGAGGGAAAACTGAAGGAAACAAATGTTTGGACTAGGAATTCCTTGCTTTGTATATATGTTATCCCTCATGCTGAACCTCAATCTAGGTTATGGGGATGTAAACACACCAACATAAACACACACACATAAATATATACATATTTACATCTGACAGGCTTCTTTTAGTTTCCGTTTACAAAATTCACTCGCAAGGCTTTGGTTTGTCCAAAGCCATTGTAGAGGACGCTAGTAAGGTGCCACACAGCAGGACTGAACCAGAAACATGTTGTTGGGAAGCAAGCTTCTTACCACACAACCACGCCTGTGCAGTCAAGTAAAAAAAAAAAAGAGATAGAGGTAGAGGGTATACAGAGGGTGGGGCTACTGGACAGCAATGATGTGAGGAAACAGGGCTCTGAAGACAGGATTGGGAGTGAGAGGTAAGCATAGTGCATCATCATCATCATCATTTAACATCTGCCTTCTATGCTGGTATGGGTAGAACAGTTCGACAGGAACCAATCAGGCAGAAGCCTGTACCAGACTTCTGTGACTGTCTTAGCAGGATTTTTACAGCTGGATGCACTTCCTAACACTAACCAATCAGCAAAGTGAACTTAGTGCATTTTATGTGGCCAAGCAGAGGTGAGGTTAGTTTTGGCTAGGATACCCTTCCAAATGCCAAGAACTTTACAGTATGGAGTGGATGATTTTTAAGTGGCACCTGCACTGACAGGGTCACCAAGTACTTTGCATTGGAGGAGGTGATCTTGTGTCAGATTATGAAGGTTATTATAGTGAGACAGAGATAGGCACAGGATTCTTGCTGTAAAGGAGGTACAAGTTTACCAAGGCAGGGGGAGAGAGAGAGAGAGGATCAGAAATGAAGATAGAAAGAGGTGTGCCGCTGCAAGGGAGATATATGGTTACCAAACCTAAGGGAAGTGCAGGAAAAAGAGAGAGAGAGTGAGTAACAGCAGGAAAGAGAAGGTGATAAAGTGCCAGGCATACTCACAAGGGATAGGGATCATAATATAAATGGGTTAGTCAAGTAGAAGCGGAGAGAGATAGAGATGGTGGCAAGTGCCAGGGCATACCTTTGAGGTTCAAAGGTCATAATATAAGTGGCAAGATATCACTAAAGAAGCATGTTTAAAGAGTGGAAAAGGAGAAGTGAGAGGTGAAAACCTGGGTATATATAGAGTGTGGAGGAGAGACCAGATAGCAATGATACAGAGAAACAGGACCATGAGGACAGAGTTGGGGAATGAGAGGTAGGCATAGTGCATGAAGGAGGAAATGTGAGGAAGAGAAGAAAGGTAGATTGACTTGTTAAAGTAGGGTGTGAGAAATGTTTTCTTGTTACACAGTGCTTCAAGATCTCAGTTTTGTAGACATGAGTAGGTCTTCTCAAGAACATCACATCACCAAACATTTCGGTCCATTGTCATTTCTTCTGTGAAGCCCAACATTCTCAGATCCATCCTTACCCCTTCATCCCATGTCTTCCTGGGTCTTCCTACTCTGCAGGTACCATCCGTTCAGTAACTAACACTTCCTTATGCAGCT
>NC_068985.1:4698853-4700318 GCF_001194135.2 Octopus bimaculoides
CTAATAGGTAAAGCATCTTGGTTTTCCAAAAGGAACAAATGAATAAATGATATCACAAAGTATTATAAATGCTTCAAATTTTCATTAATTAAGCTTGAAACTCATCTTCGTTCATTCAAATTAAGCTTCTATAAATTACTCTAGAGAAAGACTTTTGTCATTGAATAACAAGCGATTCTTCCTTATCTCCATTCTATACTGCACACTGGCCAGTCCTTGGTCAGTTTTGGTAGCATCTCAGGCATTTTAAGAAGAGGTTGCAAGCCCTTTGATTTAACCCTTCCCCAATTATAGAGACAGAGACACTGTGAATGTGTCCTAAGATATTTTACACAGTATAATGGCACTAAAGCAAAGAAATTTAGAGAGTTAAGAATTGATCCCTGGATTTGATTGGTAATTTTATTTATCAGACTCAGGAGGATAGAAGGCAATATTGACTTCCGTGGGATTTGAGCTCATAGCAAAGTGTGCTGGAAAGAGAAGCACAACACTTTCAATCTGACACTCTAATGATCCTGTCAATTGCCACCAAACAAATACTTAGTAACTTTTTAATAGTCCTCTTAGCAAACATAGTTTAATAGCTATGTATGCTTGGAAGAATATTAAAATGGAGATCATTAGTTGTTCTAAGTTAATATCTTTATTGTCCCTTAACATTGTGCTACCTTGCTTCTCCTTGCCTGGCTGACTGAGGTAGTCAAGTACCCCCTCTATAATAAGACAACTATCTCTGCTTTTCTGTCATATACTAACCTCTTGCCAGGCTCACAGCCACATCCCTCGATTCCTCCCCTTCTCTCAACTAAGAGCCCTCCAGCTTGCCAGTTTCTATCAAACTATCCATCATTAAATGATGATGGTCATACATGATGATGGTGGTGGTGGCGGTGTCAAAGGTCTTTACTTTCTATAATTGAAAATGAAGACAGACCAGGTTGAGATAACAATCATGTTAACTCACAGATCTTAAAGATCTAAACAGGATTATTATATATAATGGTAAATATCTTTACATGACTTTGTAGCGCAGATGATTTTAAAGATATAATTTCTTATACTTTATTTGCTATTTGTATCAAATTTTTATTTTAATCAGAGTTTAAAACCTTTATTGTTCAATTCATTTCAATGTGAACTGGGGAAAGAAATGATCTTGAACTAAAAATTCCCCCCTTATTCTGTTCTGTGGGTGTATGGAATAGGCTTGAGCCTTTTGTCTTGCAGTTAAGTACATACAAACAAAAATAGTGTATTAAAAGTTGCATAACCAGGACTTACTGAAGTTGAAATACTGAACATATAGATTCCATGTTGTCTCATATCAACAATGTCATGGCTTCTCTTACTGTTTCCTACATTTATATTTCCTTATATCGTTATCATATTTATACAACACAATCTCCTCATAATTCAAAGTCAAAATCAAACTTAAGCAGAATGTTATATATTCACTTACTTT
>NC_068985.1:4702327-4714665 GCF_001194135.2 Octopus bimaculoides
TGTACAACTTCATCTTTAGACATGAATTCTCTTTTAATATTGGAACCTACATTTGGACTTCATTTCAATTAGTTTCATTTCTGAACCACATTACAAGTTTTATTCTTGGCTTAATGCATGGTACCAGACCATTAATATTTAGTAAAGACAGAAATTTTGGTTTCAAATTTTGGCACAAGGCCTGTAATGTCAATTGGTACTTATTTTATCGACCCTCAAAAGAAAGAAGATGACTTTGTTGAGATATAAACTCAGAAAGTGAAGATGGACAAAATGCCACTAAGCACTTTGCCTGGCATAGTAATAATTCTGGAAGCTCACCGGTAAGACATATATGTCCTGATTCTTTGACAGCCAAAGAAACACAGAAATACAGAACACATGTTACTGTGGACCTGTTTACTTCAGTAGAGTGTTTAAGTACTCAATAATGACGCCAGACTGAAGTTTATATTCTGGTGGTCCTTGTGGTCAAAATGGACACCATACAGATTAAAGAACGAAAGCTACATAACCTTCATAAAAGAGGATCACACCCTCAACAGGTCTGAGGTGTAGAATTTCACTTGGGGCATTTGCTTGCTCATTTCCATATGCATAACAATTTGTCTCTTTGTTAAATATTATCAATTAAGCTCCAAAGATAACCTTGCAGCATGTAGAGTCCATTGATTTTGGCTCTTGTTGTACATCATAAGAACATATTCCCAAAGATGATCGTGTCTCTGAAGACTGTTCCTTAGGATTCACTTTAGCCATATTCCTGACAATAGCATCTGGCTACACTAGCAGTCTAGGCATGACTTTTGGATTGGCAAAGACAAAAAGAAATTAAATTTTTTTTTTTTGTCAGAACATAAGGTATAGCAACTGAGAAGTGAAAACCATTTTAACTGACCAGCTGTGGCTACTTAACTCTTTGGCA
Organism: Octopus bimaculoides; assembly: GCF_001194135.2. Lineage (NCBI taxonomy): Eukaryota > Metazoa > Mollusca > Cephalopoda > Octopoda > Octopodidae > Octopus > Octopus bimaculoides. Next base: position 4,703,253 of record NC_068985.1, read on the forward strand.
TTTAAAGCAGTTATATCCAGCCCGAATGTTCCATCTGATTTATGTTGAAGATAGCCAGATCTGACATTTCACACCTACCCTACAATCTCATTCTAAAAATAAACAAACATCTCATGAAATATGCAAAGCTACAAGATAAACCATGATCAATTCAAAATGATGTGAATAAAGAAGCTTTACATTTCCCAGAGTAATCTGATTGCTAAACGGTTAATCATTGTATATTTTTTTAGTATCATCATATTTAATGATGCATATTTTTATGTCCATGTAGAGTGTATTATTTTCAAAATACAACGCATAAGAATTTAAAGATAATCATCAGTCCTCAGTCCCTTCTTGTCCAACATAGTTCTCCATGCAATAACACAGGATATATATATCTTTTTTATATTTGTTTCGGTCATTAGACCGTAGAACCTCCAAGTCATGGTGATGCAAGCACAACAAAACTGGTTGTCAAGCAGTGGTGTAGGAGGAACACACAGACACGCAGTCATACCTTTGCTGGCAACTAATGGCCTCTCGCTCAGGGTGAAAGGTAGACTGTATGATGCATGTGTGCGAACTGCCATGCTACATGGCAGGGAAACATGGGCCATGAATGCTGAGGACATGCATAGGCTTGAAAGAAATGAAGGTAATATGATCTACTGGATGTGTAATGTCAGTGTGCATACACAACAGAGTGTAAGCACCCTGAGAGAAAAGCTGCATAAGAAGCATGAAATGTGGTGTACAAAGGAGGCATCTGTGTTGGTATGGTCATATGTTACGTATGAATCAAGACAGCTGTGTGAAGAAGTGCCCCTCCCTAAATGTAGAAGGAACCTGTGGAAGTGGTAGACTCGGGAAGACTTGGGATGAGGTGGTGAAGCATGAACTTCAAACATTGGGCCTCACAAAGGCAAAGACGGGAGACCGGGACCTTTGTAGATATGCTGTGGCTGAGAAGACCTAGCAACTAAAGTCAGATTGCAGCCACACATGTCCAGCCCTGTTAAGAATACCCCTGATGCGTCAAGCGATATGATATGCTTGAGAAGAACTGTTGCGTCAAGTAAAACCAATATCATAGCTGTGGCCAGTGCCCCCTGACTGGCTCCCATGCCAGTGGCTTGTAAAAAGCAGCAACTGAATATGGCCAATGCCAGTACCCCCAGACTGGCTCCTGTGCTAGTGGCACGTAAAAAGCACCATTCCGGATGGGCCGGGGGCTTTCCCTGTCTTCATACTCTTGATTGCTTTATCTACCAAGGTACTGTCAATTCGGATAACTACTCCCTCTGTTGGGTCGACATTCGGCAGACTCTCTTTCTACCATTCATTCTCTTTATTGAGCAACCTTTCATAGTGGCGTCTCCAAACCTTTTTCTTTGCAGCCTCATTTAGTGCAAGTGAACCATCATCTATACAGAGACACATTTCTCTCCTACGACATAATGATTCTCTCTCACTCACTGTCTTCCAACACGAAATACTTGAAGTCTTTGGTCCCCACGGTGCAGAACATTGGCAATTTTTTTCTTATCTGCTTCCCCTCTGGCTAAATAAACCTGTCTCCTAGATTCCCTTCTGGCAGTCTGATACAATTTCCTGCTACCTCCATTCTTACAGTCTTTCCAAGCCTGTTTCTTTTGCCTGATAGCCCTATCTACCATATTATCTTGGGTCGAGAAGGGACTTTGCACCATCCACAGATCTGGTCAGAGGCTCTCAGAGGATTGTCCTGTAGAAACCTCCAGTTGTCTTCCACATTATGTGATGCTATATCCCCTTCTATTTTGTCAAAGGCGTTGAGTAATACATCTCTAAATCTCTGTCCATTTGCAGGATTTTTAAGCTTCCAGACCCTTCTCCTCCAAGCTAGTCTTCTTCTGGGCATCCATTTAGCTCTGATCCCGAAGTTACTAAATGCTATGTATTACGTTTAAAATTTTAGTTTAACAGCAATTCTTCGATAAGATAGGTTATGATTTTATTTTAAGAAATAATGTTAAATGTTTTTCGATAACATATTTATTTATTGTTAAAACAAGTCTTTTTTTTATATATTTATTTGATATTTATTATAATACGTACATTGATTTTTTTATTATTATTATTTTAATTTTATTTTAGAAATGACAAGTGACTATATTTTTGGATAGATTTAATTGTAGATCGATTTGATTATTAATTGAATTATTAATCAATTGGTTTTATTAGTTATCTATTTGAAAATATAGCCACGAAACGTGTGTAGTCATTTTATACCATTTACAAGTTATTCTTTTATGTACTTTATTGATTTTTAGAATAAGCTTTTTATGACATATTTATTTTCTAGAGGGTGTGAATTACATTCTTCATTATTTAATTATTTAATAATGGTTTTTCTCTAAATTATATACATTAATATCATTATATATATATATATATATATGGGAGAATATACAAATAATAACAACAGACGAGGACAGGTGGTGTAAATAACAAAAGTATATATTAGTATGACGCTCGGGAATACGGAAAGTCTTTGACGTTTCGAGCTACGCTCTTCAACAGAAAGAATACGGAGACAAGGAGAAAAACACGGAGAAAAAAAATTGAATAGTGTTCAGTCAACGGTCAATCATATATATATATATATATGATTATATTGTGGACACATTTATACATCACAATCTCCTCATTTCAATAAAGCAAAAATCCAATTTAAACAAAATGTATTAAAAATATTTACTTAGCTCTTTCTTTGTCAATATCTTCATTGTCCAGGTCGTTCAAAAGATCTCTGTAACGCTATAAATATTCAAAATAAAAGTATATGTTTAGAATCTTTATAATAAAATTAATGATTTAACATCTGTAGTTTTATTTTACTATGTAATTGACACTTCAATCAAACTGGATATTGCCTGACTTCCTGAAGCAATTGGTTGTTTTGCTTCTCTACATCCACAGCAACATCAAATTTCAGACGTTTGATTCAAAAACAGACACAAACATTGGAATAATTCCAGAACAAATTCTTTCAACCAACTTTATACTGTAGGAAAATTAAAGTAATAATTTCTAAACAAAGCACAAGATCACACATTTTGTAGGAGTCTAGTTATTTGCCCACAGAACTCAACTAATAAAGGAATGTGGTTTACTACTTAGGGTTTTAACTTCACAATTATAAAGTAATGGCTTTGGTTCCTGGACCAAGAGGTACATTATGCCCCTGAGTAAAACAGTTCAGTATATTTCCCTCAGTCAACTTAGCTGACAATATGCAACAACTGAGTGGTGCTGGAGCACTCTCTCAATCCAATTATCATGTCCTCACTGTTAGGTGAAAGTAGGATGGTTGAGAAGTTGTTTGTATTGAATTGTCACTGAATAGACATATAAAACACTAAGTGAAAATATAGTTTCATGCTACCAGGTCATACTATTTTGTGTGAGATAGCTATGAGGTTATTTTTCTAAATACTTGACTAATATTATTTTCTCAAGCCTGGAAAAGTGAAAGACAAAATTGACAAATTTGGGATTCAAAATCAGGCAATAACCCTCCAATTCATTAAAAGAAGTGGCAAAATATTTATTACACCTTGAATACAATTAAAAAAAAAATTAAAAGTTCTGCATATACTAGATATTGCAGTATCCAGATATACTCTCTTTACTCTTTACTTGTTTCAGTCATTTGACTGCGGCCATGCTGGAGCACCGCCTTTAGTCGAGCAAATCGACCCCAGGGCTTATTCTTTGTAAACCTAGTACTTATTCTATCGGTCACCTTTTGCTGAACCGCTAAGTGACGGGGACATAAGCATCGGTTGTCAAGCGATGTTAGGGGGACAAACACAGACACACAAACACACATATATATACATATATACGACGGGCTTCTTTCAGTTTCTGTCTACCAAATCCACTCACAAGGCTTTGGACGGCCCGAGGCTATAGGAGAAGACACTTGCCCAAGATGCCACGCAGTAGGACTGAACCCGGGACCATGTGGTTGGTAAACAAGCTACTTATCACACAGCCACTCCTATGCCTATACTATTTGTGTAAAAAAAAAAAAAAGAAGACAAAATGTTATCACTTTCAGCAACCTTTCTCAATCAGAACTGACCATTATTAAGCTTTACTGATTGAATGCACCCATATCCAGCCTGAATATTCTAACTGTTTTATATTCACACCAACTACATCTGACTTCCCAACTACATCATCAAGTCTCTTCCTCTTAATGCTGCATCAAATTACCAATATTGAAAAGATGTGTAGAATTCCAAAACAAAGTAGAGAAGTAAAATATGTTTGGAGAATGAAATAAATCTAATCTCTAGTCCCTAACAGAGAAGGACCCTCACAGAAGGCAGCATATAATCATTTCATTTGTTTAATTATAGGAACTAAATTGTCATCAATTATCATCTCTGAAATAGCATCAGCTTATATGAAGTTCTTCAATTTCAGACAATGATCCAAAAGAAAGATAATACTTTTATGATTTTTTTATAAGTTTCTCAAATGAGGCAAGTTAGTTTCCATGACATTTTGGTAGCCCTGCCTCAGACTTGTAAGAATTTCAGTGTAGGATGTTCAGCCTGAATAACTGAAGGTAAAAAATGAAACCCAAACTGTTGGTAATCTTTATCACCACATGAGTGAAAATGAGGAATTGTACATTAAATGTTTCTGCTGCTGCTGCTACTACTGCTACTGCTGCTGCTACTTCCATCGACAACCAAAACCATTACTACTACTACCACTACATTCACCAGAGGACTATTGCTTTGTCAACTGACATTGTTGCAAGTGTCACCTGTGATTAGGCTGCGGCCCAATTTTAGACAACATGAAGAGATTATCTGTTGAATTAATCCCAACACTGACATGAATTGAAGTAGAGGAAGGACAAACTCTGAATAAAAATTAAAAAAAACACCACCTGCACTGGATTTGATCCTATGACTTAAGAGTATGCAATCCAATATTTTATTCCCACAACCATAGCATTTCTGCAGGTGTATATACTTTGGCAGTTTATAATTAAATAATACCAGATTTAGTAACAAATTAGTTACTTTTAGCTCTGTTTTAATTGTTTAGCCCTAGGTCAGTCCTCCTCCAGTAGACCTATTATCCCAGAAGAACGTTTCTTATGACTAAACCCAAAAAGGATACTTTTGCAGGGCCTCCATCACTGGTAGGAAAAGGTGAGGATGGAACCATTGATTGTTTGGTATCATCAGACCATTTATCTCAAGTGAATGCTTACTACAGGAGGAATTCCACCGAATGCATCACTGGTACAGCTGATGGTATTAGAATGGAGTAGGGATCAAATCTAACACCAAAGAACAAGTAAAGTTCATGCAAAAGAGCTTGCTGCTACCAAATTTCATACACGACATTTGGCTTAACCCCAGGTTAGGGGTTGAGTATTGAGATTGAACCTGAAATCACACAATTCCTAAGAAAACTTTTTAAATGCATATCAATGCTTGTGCCTGCTTTGTGGCTGTGAAAGTGGATGGCTGTATTTTAAATGGGAGTGAGTATTGTTGGGTGGGTAAAAACGTTCAATTTGAAACCACATGGTTCCTGATTCAATCCCAATGCACAGCACCTTGGGCAAGTGTTTTCTACCACAGTTATTGTTTGACCAATTCCTTGTGAATAAAATTTGGTAGATGGAAACTGTGTAGAAGACCAGCTGTTGCATGTACATTGAAGCCTCCCTCTGTCTACAGCACAATGTTATCTAAGGAAAAGACAAAGGCCAATACAGTTTCACAGTATGGCTGTGAGAAGGGAAAGGGCAGGATGAGATATCACAAGGCATCCAATCAAGTGTTTTAACAATCCTGGACTGCTATTATTATTATTACCAAATTCAAAAAGGGAAAGGTACAATTAACTGCATTGATATTTGAACTCAGAATGTAGACAACCAAGACAAATACCGCAAAGCCTTCTACATGATGCTCTTATCACTCTGCCAATATACTGCACAGTAAATAAATCATATCAACTAACCTCGCGTTCTTTAAAGTGTCTCCCTACCAGTTCCCTGCAAAAGAAACAAACATATTTTTATCATATTGTAATCACCATCATTACTTCTACATTAGCTCACAAAAAGAACCATTACAGAATTATTATTTTGTGTTTGTACATTTTAATATTTTAATCTAAATCTACAATTCATTTGAATAGGTTCAATCTCTAATTATCACCAGGCATCATATTTGTTGATGTCTGTAGTGTATCAATCTGGAATGTATTTGAATTATAAGTCATTTGAAGACCTTCATCCATCAATAATCTTTAGAGAACGTTGAAGGTTTTTGCAGATTTTCTTCTAAATATATTTGAACGAGTTTTTATGGACATTTATAGGTGAATAGTATTATTCTTTCTACTTTTTTTTTTATTATCATTGCTGGTGCACATGAATGTTTTAGATTCAGAATCAGTGTTCTTGATAATTGGTCACAAGGAGTTTCCTTAGATGTCAAGGACCTTTCTTACAATCCTTGCTCTTCCCAATACAGCAGATTTCAGAATTGATGCAATTCTGGTTTTGTTCTTGACAATTGCTGATCATTTCAATGTGAACTGGGGAAAGAAATAATCTTGAACAGAAAATTCCTCCCCTGTCTCTGTTCTGTGTGTGTATGGAATAGGCTTGAACCTTCTTTTCCTTGCAGTTAATCATCATGATTGTTTAACATCTGCTTACCATGCAGGCATGGGTTGGATGGTTTGACCGAAAACTGGTAAGCCAGGGAGCTGCATCAAGCTCCAACCTGATTTGGCAAGGTTTCTATGGCTGAATGCCCTTCCTAACATCAATCACTCCAACAGTGCAGTGGGTGCTTTTGCATACCACTGGCATGGGTGCCATTGATATGATACCAGCATCAGCCATGTCTATGATCTCACTTGGCTTAACGGGTCTTCACAAACACAGTATATCACCAAAGGTCTTGCTCACTTGTCACTGCCTCCGTGAAGTCCAATGCTTGAACAGTATTTTTTACATGCGACTGGTATGAGTGCCAGTTAGATGGCACTGGCATTGGCCACAACTATGATCTCACTAGGCTTGTCAGATTTTCTCAAGCACAGCATATCGCCAAAGGTCTCAGTTACTTACCATTGCCTCTGTGAGGCACAACTATCAAAGATCATGCCTGATCACTTCGGCCCATATCTTTCTGGGTCTGTTTCTTCCACAGGTTTCCTCCACCATTAGAGGGCAGCACTTCTGGCCTTGTCCATGAGCATCATATGACCATACCCATGCAGTCATCTCTCTTGCACACCATATCTGATACCTCTTATACCCAACTTTTCTGTCAAGATGCTTACACTGTCGTGCATGCACACTGATATTACACATCCAGTAGAGCCTACGAGATTCATATCTTACAAGCCTATGCATGCCCTCGGCAGTCACTGTTTCACTGCCATGTAGCATGGCTATTTGCACCTAAGCATCATACAATCTTCCACAGCAGAGGTAGGAGCTCTTTGAACTTTGCTCAGCCTATTCTTCTTCTAACGGCTATGTACTTGGAGCATCTGACTTGGCCACCTACCTTCCACACACAAAAGCTATTTTCCCTGTTAACCTTCCTCTGATATTGCTGCACATCTTATGTGTCTATAGCTTACACTGGATACAACTTATGGAGTTTCTACCTTCATATTTTCTACAGATCGAGCAGGGCCATCTACCTAAAGGGATGTGTGATTTGTCTGTCTTTCTACTTACTAAGGCTTTGGTTTTTGGTACGTTAACTCTAAGGCCCTTCGATTCTAGACCTTGCTTCCACACCTGAAACTTTTCTAGTTCTGGAAGTGATTCAGTTATAAGAACAAGGTCATCAGCATAGAGGAACTCCCAGGGGCAGCCTCTCTTGAATTTCTCAGTTATTGCCTAGAGGACTATGATAAACAAGAGGGGGCTGAGGACTGATCCTTGGTGAACCCCTACCCCTACCTGGAATTCTTCGCTATACTCGTTGCCAACCCTCACCTTACTGACCACATCCCTGTACTTGGCTTGTACAGCTCTCATCAATCACTAGTCAATCCCTAGTTTCTGCATTGACCATCAGATAAGAGAATGAGGGACCATGTCAAAGGCTTTTTCCAAGTCAACAAAAGCCAAGTACAAAGGATTATCTTTGGTTAGGTATTTCTCCTGCAGCTGTTTTACCAGAAATATAGCATCAGTGGTGTTATTCTCAGCACAAAACCCAACTGCATCTCATCCAGACTAACTCTCTCGCTAATTAGTTGGGTTATGACTCTCTCTGTGACTTTCATTAATTGATCCAACAATTTGAAACCTCTGTAATTATTTCTAAAGCAGCACCTTTACTTTTGTAGCAGTTGACTATGGTGCTGCTACACCACTCATTGGGTATGACTCTTTTGTGTACCATCTGGTTAAATATATACAAACAAAAATAGTATATTTAAAGTTGCATAACCAGGACTTACTGCAGTTGAAACATATATATTTAATGTTGTCTCATATCAACAATGTCATGGCTTCTACTATTTCCCAGATTTATACATCCTGACATCATTACAATATTTATATACATCACAGCTTCTACATAATTAAAGGTAAAAATTAAATTCAAGCAGAATCTTATAAAATTACTTACAGAGCTTCCTTCTTTTTTATAGAGTATGGATAGTTCTGCATTTCCTTTTCGAAATCTTCATATGACTAGAAACGATTACAATAAAAGCATTTGTTGTAACTTTATAATAAAAGCAATGATTTGACATTAATAATTCTATTTTGGACTGGTTACGACTCTTCAATGAAACAAAACATTACCTGACTCACAGAAACACTTAAACAGAAAAAAAGCTTATCCTTTTCTCTATACATTCTAACTTCCAGTAAAGAGCTGAAATCATTGACTGATGGGGGATATTGCCTAACTTGAGAAGTGATGCAGTAAAGGGATGTAACACAATACTACAAGGCATTTAATCTTGCACTGTCAACTGATTTTGATATTCCTTTCTTAAAAGAAAATTCTATGCACTCACTAAAAGATAGCAGCAAATATCTCCCTGAAACCTTGCAGAAAAAAGGCATGGCTGTGTGGTAAGAAGTCTGTTTCCCCAACCACAAAGTTACAGGTTCAGTCCCACAACATGTAACCACAGGCAAGTGTTTTCTACTATAGCTTTGGGTTGACCAAAGTCTTGAAAGTGGATTTGGTTACAGAGACCGAAAGAAGCCTGCCACACATGTGTGTGTGTGTGCATCTTTGTTTGTCTTGAACCACTGCTTGACAATCAGTGCTGGTGTGCTGATGCCCCGATAACCTAGCAGTCCACCAAAAATGATCAACAGAATAAGTACCAATCTTAAAAACAATAGGTACAGGGGTTGATACATTCCACTAAAAATTATGAAAAGTGGTACCCCAGCATGGCCACAGTTTAGTGACTGAAACAAGATGAAAGGTGAAAGATATATTGTATATTGCTGTATCAAGATACACAGTGAGTCCATTAGCTTCTATTCCAAAGGAAGAATGGGTACTTCTCCTACCAGCCACAAACTTTACCTCTGCCTATCAGAAAAAATTGTTGTATGTTGTGTTATCGGATGTGAAAAGATGGAAAGCTATGTTGACCTCAGCACAATTTTGAATACAGAAATTAAAGAAAGGTGTTATGCTGTCATTTGATTGCTCAGCTAAATCTTCATCAACTATCATCCTTAAAATGTCTTAAGCAAGTTTGTTAGAAGGGGCAGGTAAGTTTCCTTGATATTTTGGTAGCGCTGTCTCAGACTTGTAAGAATTTCCAACCTCAACATCTGAAGGAAAAAACAAATGGATGGAGAGGGAACTGCTGATTTGGTCCAAATGCATGAAAGTGAGAGAATTCATACAAAAGAAGCAGATGGTGGTGTTAAACTGGGTGGTATGCAAGGCCTGTAGCCAGTTTTCCTGATAAAACAATGGACTTTGATGAGAACCAAACAGCTGGTCATCTTATGTCCATATGAATGAAAATAACGACCTGTAGATTGGAAATCATCATCATCATCATAGTTTTAACTTCCACATTTTATAGCTTTCGCGGGTTTGGCAGAATTCATTCATGTAGATGTTTTTTATAATGTGTTTCTTTGGTCATTAGACTCCCATGGAAAGACAATTGGAGCTAAACAACAATAACTGTAATAACCACAAACAACAATAACCACAAACATCACAATCAATGCTGCTGCAGCTACTGGTGGTGGTGGTGGTGGTGGTGATGGTGCTGCTGCTACCCCCCACTATTTTAAAAAAGGAATACCACCAGCATTTCACTTTCAAAAGCAAAGCAATGCTAAATCTAAAAACGACTGTTAAGGGCTCTGGTTTGAGATAAAATAGAGATGAGAGATAACAAGCCTGTGATCAGGATGCTTGTCTGTTTCAGCTCACATTAACAGAGGATCTACTAACTTATTTCCAACAGCTACACAAACTCAATATGCTGCCTCGTACAAAATAAATAAATAAGAAGAACTAACCTTGTTACTTCCAAAATGTTTTTTTGCTATCATCCTGTGAAAGAAATAAAGGAACACATTATTATCACTATCGTGATAATCACCACAATCTTTACATCTTCAGACAAAGACAAAATCCATATGATTATAATATTTTGTACAATTAATTCCATCTTTAGACATGAATTCTTTTTTAATGTTTGAACTTGGATTTGGAGTTCATTTCAATTACTTTAATCTCTGAACCTCATTAGGAGTTTTATTCTTGCCTATTAATATTTATCTCTCAGCAAAGACAGAAATACTGGTTTCAAATTTTGACACAAGGCCTGCAATTTCGGGGGAGGGGTAAGTCAACTATATCAACTCCATTGATCAACTGGTACTTATTTTATCAACCTTGAATGGATGAATGGCAAAGTTAACCTTGGCAGAATTCCTACTCAGGACGTGAAGATCGACAAAATGCTGCTAAGTATCACCACCATACCAAACACAGAAATATTGAACTGATGTCACTTCTGGCCTTACTAATTGCATTATTGGTAAGACATATATGTCCTGATTCTTTGATTCTCATCAGTTTCCCACTTTGGAATTACGAAATCTTCATTCTATAGCATTATATTCATTCATTTCTCACTCCATATGTAATCATTAACGTTTTTCAATATTCTTCCATCCCAACCTTTAGAACTTCGCAGTGTTTCGTGTACAAGGCCTTCCATAAATGCATGGCATGTTATAAATGCAGTTTTACTGTTCCAACTGAAACAATGCAGATGGAGATGCATAAAATATACATTTTCATCTCAAAAGATGAAGTTAATAATCTGAAAATCTTATAATCACATCTGCAATAACTCATCTCAA
>NC_068985.1:4715635-4724803 GCF_001194135.2 Octopus bimaculoides
TAGCAATTTGTGAAAATATCTCAATTTCAAATTTCAATCTAAAAAAAAAAAAGAGAAAAATAAATTCATTCGTCCACCTACCCATCATATCCAGCCACTATTTGTTGTCAGGTTAGAGTATCACATCTATAGGGTCTAATCAGAAATGACCATCACTAGACTGCCTGACTGGATTTCCAAGAATGACCAACTGAGACAATATTCTTGCTCCAACCCTAGGTCTCCTTGAAGAGTTCATCTAGTGATTCTTTCCTGCAACATTCTAATGCAGTACCAGAGATGAAACTCTTCAATGAGCAGAAGAAGAAGTTTGCCCTAAAGAGACTCCCTAGCCTCCAAGCTATGCACCTTGTCAAGTAACATTACTCTAGAGACCTTTTGGTACACTGTGGCATGAAAAGTTGCAGCAGAGACAGTAAAAAACCTAAAAACTAAGTCATATAAGAACTCTGGGTTTAAGCTAGACTCTGATATTAGGTTGACCAATAAAGTACAAGATGGTATCAAAAAGTTTCCAGACTAGTTCTGTAGCATGCCAACAAATAGCAGTACAAAGTTACACATGCAGTGAGAGCTAGCAGTGACCTTTATGAGGCAGTGTGCAGATTGACATCTCAGTGTTTACTTTGTAAATTGTGGAATTTGTGTTTTTGTGATCACATGTATATTGTAGTCTGCGATTTTTTGTCAATGGATAGGAAATTGGAACAAAGAGCCAATGTTTAGATATATAGATCTTTATATTGGTTTCAAATTTTGGCTCAAGACCAGCAGCTTTCTGAGAAAGCTAAGTCAATTACAATAACCCCAGTGGTCAAATGTTATTTATTCTCTCAATCCCAAAAGATGAAAAGCAAAGAATTTGAACCCAGAATGTAAAGATGCATGAAATACCAGTAAGCATTATGCTAAAGACTGCCAGCTTACCACCTTATATATGTATCTCTATTGTTATCATATTGTTATCATATTGTTATCATATTGTTATCATATTGTTATCATATTGTTATCATATTGTTATCATATTGTTATCATATTGTTATCATATTGTTATCATATTGTTATCATATTGTTATCATATTGTTATCATATTGTTATCATATTGTTATCATATTGTTATCATATTGTTATCATATTGTTATCATATTGTTATCATATTGTTATCATATTGTTATCTATATTGTTATCATACTTATGCATCACAATTAGAGTGGAGTGAAAAATGCAACTTTCGAAATTAGTAACCAAGAACCGATATTTTGTTGCAAATTTGTGTTTAAAGAAAGGTGCATAAAGATGTTTGTAATTAAATATTTTTTTCAGGCTTTGCAATGTAATTGAAAATTTTAAAAATCTCTATTTTTGGTTGAATTTTAGATCTTATGGATTATAAGTTGTAAGGAATACATATTTCTATGTAGCAGAATGCAAAACAGTAAATATAGTATCCTTAAGAGGTTGCATACCAAGTTTCAGTACAATTGACTAATATCCTGAGGTTTCGCATTGACTATAAAGAGAATAGGAATGCGGACTTCTCTCCAGCGACACTGCAACAGTGGTTGCGTGTGGACAAACGTCGTACGTGTGTGAAGTTTTCTGCTTTGCTCCTTGACTTTAGGTCATTGTATTAAAATTAATGATCATTTTAAATTTAGTGTTGTTTACATTTAGTGAGGACTCATAAGCCAATAATACATCGTGATACTGACTGCCCAATATTTGGTATTCTATGTGATTTAGTGAGCAAGTTTTGCCAACTTACAAGGACGTACTAAAATGTGTTTTATTTGAACGAGAAAAAAAAAAGAAGAATGTAGTTAAGAAAGATCCTTTAATTAAACAAATTGTCAAGATTGTAGCAGAAAAGATAATTCTTCTTTAGCAAAGGTATCCATCCTTTGTGTTATGATTGAGTCAGTTAAACCGAAAATCTTTATCTAAAGTACCAAGCATTACTAAAATTTGTGAAAAATAGAAAAAATGTGCCATTGTTTCAAACAAAGTGTAACGTGTTTAAAAACAATGCAACAAAAGATTTATTCGACATTTCCTGTTGCAAGTTCAACTCCTTTAAAAACTGTAGTTATAGTAGAGACAAAAAAAGTACCATAGAGAGAATAGGATCAATGGACAAATTGAAAAATGATCATTGATAGAATAGATCAAGCAGTATCTAAACAGAACATGCAGAGGCTAATTAGAAAGAATCAGTCAGATCACAGTCACCTTTCTATGTCAGCAAAGGAAAGTTTCAGATTTTTGGCTTAACTGGCTCAATCATAACACAAGGGATGGATGCTTTTTGCCAAAGAAGAATTATCTTTTCTGCTACAATCTTGACAATTTATTTAATTTATTTTAATGTGTGTGTAATCTAGACCTCATGTAACAAATATATTTAGTGACCTAGTTAAAAAAATAAAGAATACAAAGTCGAGAAGTCTACTTATTTCACACAATTTTGAAATTTCAAGTGCATTGTGGAGCCTGAAGATATAAATGTTAGTGCTTGAGATTTTAACACTCTGGTTTTTAAAGGATTTCACAAAAGAAAATTGATTTGTAACAAAGAATTTAGAAAATAAAATGAGGAATGGCAAATGAGTTATAAATTGATTTTTTGCTCATTATTCAAAATTTCAAGTGGGCTGCGGGGCCTCAAGATGTAAATTTAAGAACTTCAACTTTTAACACAGTTGTTTTTAAAGGAGTTTGCAATAAAAGATATATTCTTGAAAAGATATTTTGAAAATCTGTGTAAAAAGTACCTTTTTGCTCCACTCTAATTGCTGTGTCTTTATTGCAATAAAGTAAAAATTGAACAAAATGTAATAAAAATATTTACTTAGCTCTTTCTCTGTCAATATATGGAAGACTGCACAGTTTATTCCAAAAATGTCCTAAACCCTATAAATATTCAAAATAAAAGTATATGTTTAGAATCTTTATAATAAAATTAATGATTTAACATATGCAGTTCTATTTTACCATGTAACTGACGCTCCAATCAAACTGGATATTGCCTGACTTCCTGAAGCAATTGGTTGTTTTGCTTCTCTACATCTACAGCAACATCAAATTTCAGATGTTTGATTCAAAAACAGACACAAACATTGGAATAATTCCAGAACAATTCTTTCAACCAACATTGTACTGTAGGAAAATTAAAGTAATAATTTCTAAACAAAGCACAAGATCACACATTTTTCAGGAGTCTAGTTATTTGCCCACAGAACTCAACTAATAAAGGAATGTGGTTTATTACTTAGGGTTTTAACTTCACAATTATAAAGTAATGGCTTTGGTTCCTGGACCAAGAGGTACATTATGCCCCTGAGTAAAACAGTTCAGTATATTTCCCTCCAGTCTACTTAGCTGACAATAAGCAACAACTGAGTGGTGCTGGAGCCCTCTCTCACTCCAGCTACCATGTCCTCACTGTTGGGTGAAAGGTAGGATGGTTGAGAAGTTGTTTGTATCAAATTGTCACTGCATAGACACATAAAACACTTAGGGAAAGTATAGTTTCATGCTACCAGGTCATATTATTTTGTGTGAGATAGCTATGGGGTTATTTTTGTAAATACTTGACTAATAAATATTTTCTGAAATCGGAAAAGATGAAAGACAAAATTGACAAATGTGAGATTCAAAATCAGGGAATAATCCTCCACTTCATTAAAAGAAGTGGCAAAACATTCATTGGATCTTGCAGTATCCAGATATTTGTGTAAGGAAAGAAGACAAAATGGTGACAGCTTCAGCAATATTGATGAAAGACAAAATTGAATACTGTAGAATTCTTTCAAGTGTTCCCCTGTCCACTACATTCACAGCCCAAGTTTCACAACCTTTAGCATTGCTTTTCATACAGAGGTATCATATAATCAACCTTTCATTCTTGAAAGTGAGGTTTCTTGTTACCAACAGATGTAAAAGTTCTTTAATCTTCCTCCAGTTAATTAGTATTCTTGCAACAATACTTTCAGAGCATCCTTTTCCACGGCTAATTTCATTGCCTAGATTATAGAAACTATTTACTATTTCTAAGGAGACTTACTATTTACTGCACTTGCACATCTGCCACAAACCTATTCCATTTTCTTCTGTTAACTTCCCTGTGATCCCACTGCACCTCCTATGTGCCCATAATCTGCAATGAGCATATGATAAGGGATCTCTATCTACACCCGTGTACTTCTGGCCATTTACCTAAACGAATTAGTGTTCTGCCTGTTCTCCTCCTAATTAGAACTTTAGCCTTTGCTAAGTTATAAAAATAGAATACATTTTTGTCTTTGAAATCAATGGTGCTGTGTGGCTGAAAATGTTTTTTTTATGGAAGACCAGGTGTTGCCTATGCATGTAATCCTTTGCAATGCTATAAACTAGCACTTTGTCGGATACAATGACAAGAGTTCCAGGTGATCTGATCAACGGAACAGTTTGCTTTTGAAATTTATGTGCAAGTGGCAGAGTACCCCACAGACACACATACTCTTAACGTAGTTCTCAGGGAGAGTTAGTGTGACACAGAATGTGATTAAGTTGGCTGCTTTTGAATTACAGATAGAACTCATACTTGTCAGCTCAGCTGAGTGAGCTAGTGGAACATGAAATAAAGTGTCTTGCTCAAGGACAATATGCCGTTGGGTATTGAGTTCATGGCCTTATGATCAGGAGCTGAATACCCTGATCACTAAGCCACATACAATCCTCTACCTCACCATACTAACAGTGTAGCCAAGGGAAATGTGAAGACTGATACAACTTGGTTTCAGTATCATCAGATGTTTCTGTCAGTAGCTAAAAAAAAAACAACAAAACAAACCAGAAAACCCTCATCTGAAGCTTTGTCAGTCTTTGTAATCCATTGCTCTCAGCTGGAACTACTATTATCAAACAAAAAACAATGAAAATTAAAGTCACTTTTAAATGTTTGGAACTAAAACAAATACTGCAAGGCATTCTCTCTGACGCTCAAACTAATTGGTCAATATAATGTCATACAAAAAAATAAATAAATAGAGTACCAACTAACCTTCATGCATCTAAAATTTTTTCCTGATAATTTCCTGCAAAAGAAATAAGCACACATCTTCATTTCACCATCATCACTATCATCAAAAATAACTGCTATGGTTTCATATATGTATAAAAAAACATTATTTACATTTGACGGATATTTGTCCTCATCTTGTTTGTTGTTAACACAATGTTTTGACTGATATACCCTCCAGCCTTCATCAGGTGTCTTGGGGAAATTTCAAACCTGGGTTCTCATTCCTAAGGTATTTTTCTATGTTATTATTATTATTCAGATCACTGCCTGGGGTCGAACTAGGAATCTTAGAGCTAGTAGTCCGTGCTCTTAACTACTACGCCATATGCCCGTGGGCATATCCGTCATATGTAACTAATGTAAATAATTTCTCATTTCTTAATAAAACTGTATAAAAAAAGTTTCCATATGTCTTAAACAAGCCATGTTGATGGCACTTTCAAACCTGCAGACATCTTCGAGAACTAGTAATGTTCCTTGGTAAAAATGCTATGTCAAGGATTACTGGTACTTTTCAAATATCACTGTGCAAAAAGTTCTCAAGAACAGAGCACTTAATTTGTTGCCATTGGTACCCAGAGATTCCTTGAAGAATGTCATCAATCTACCCTGCTACTAGTTCATTAGTTCTTTATAAATTACAAATGTAAAAATTCCACCAGTTGCATTATTCAGCAGCAGGTGGGTGGCTGTGAGCATTTGACAACATTCCAGATGCTAGGCACTAACTACTGGATGCAGTTTAAAGTCATACACAGAATTTTTAGTTAAATATGAGATAGTTTGAAAATATTCATGGACTAGTTCTGCAGTATGCCAACAGATGGCAGCACATGATTGTGTGCACAGTGACAGCCAGCAATGACCTTTATGAGACAGTGTGCCAAGTGACATTGCCGTGTTTTCTTCACAAGTTGTGAAATTTTGTGCTGAACTTGGGAAGTCTGCTACAGAGACATTGAGCATGCTTTAGCAAGCTTACAGTGATGGGGAAATGGCTTGTGCACAACGTTTGGAGTGGTACAAGCGCTTCTGAAGGGATGACAGAGCTACATCTCAATCAAGAGCATGTTCATCATTTTGTTGATATATGTGGTATTGTGCATTGAGAATTTGTCCACCGAGGCTGGACCATTGAGAGTTCTACAGCAACATTTTGAAGCATTTGAGAGAGGACATTTGGCAAAAGCAACTGGATCAGTAGAGTGCTAAGAATTGGATTCTTTATGACAACAATGCACCCTGTTACTGAGCTCTCCTCACTCGTGAGTGTCCCACCAAAAATTGCTTCTACACCTGCCCTATTGACCAGATTTAGCACCTGTGGACTTTATCTCTTCCCCAAGATGAAAATGCAACTCAAAGGTCACCGTTTTTGAGATCAAGAGCGAGTTGCAGAAGATCCTCAAGTTGTTAATGGAAAATGACTTCCAGACTGGATTCCAAAAGTAACAGGAATGCTGGGACCAGTGTATTGCAGTGCAAGTTGACTATTTTGAAGAAGATGATGTTAAAACTTTGGTAAATAAGTTATATTTTATTAAACATAACTAGTTTGGGAACTCTTTGAGACCACTTTGAAAATAGAAATAAAAAGGTGTAATAAGCTAAAGTTGGACTTACTGAAGTGGAAATACTGAATATAGAATTCATTATCTCTTACATCAACCTTGCTAGAGATTCTCTTGCTATTTTCTGCTTATACATCTTTATATCATTATCACTTATACATCAATGTCTTCTCATTTAATTAAGAATAAAAATGAAATTTAAAAAAGAAGTTAGAAAATTACTCACTTTGCTTCCTTTGGGAGAACACTGTTTGGAAAATTACGTATTTCTTCTGCAAAATCTCTATATTCCTAGAAAAGTTTACAATAAAAACATTTGTTGCAAATTAATGATAAAAGTTTTGTTTAGGTGTTTAAATTGATGTGGGATGGTGTATGGGGTGAGTTGTGGAGATGATAAATGAAAATATGTTTCTTGGATTATGTGAAGTAACTGAAGATTTTATTGTCGCACATTAAGTCAAAACTACATTAGCTTTTTCCAGATAACAACAGTAATAATTACATAATTACATAATTACATAATTACAGTAATAATTACATACTGAGACGAAGATACTGCTTGGAGTTTAAGTCAAGCCATTCATACAGTAACATGTGGCTTCCCCAACACAACAGGAAACAATTATGCTATATCCATAGTGACAGAATTTCCTGCCATCTGATGTGATTAGAATAGAGACACACCTCACTCAGCTGTGTCAACATTCTGCAATTAATTACTGCCAAAAGAAGCCTTTTTATAAGGCTTAGTTAGATTAGCTTCATGCACTTGCTTGATGGAGCTGGGGTAATTCCAAGTTAGTGGTCTCAAGGGTGTTATTGTGTATACAGCTGTCCAGGTCCACTAGTGCGCTCCACTGTTGGTAGTCCTGTGTCAGCTCCTCTGTATCCTCTAAGGTGATGTCAAGCCTCTAGAGATCTTCCCCAATCACATCTAGCCATCTTGTATGGGGCCTGCCTCAAGGCCTCTTCCAGCCCGCAGTTGTTGTGTCAAATGAGACTAAAGCTTTGATAGGATGATCTAGTGGGAGATGGAGGACATGTCTATACCAGTGCATACAATGGATAGCTATGAGGTGAGAGGCTGCAGACTAATGCATGAGCACATGCAGTTCTTTGTTGTATATGTGACTAAGCCATGAGCCTTTTCAATTTCTAACATGTAGCCACAAACTTTGTAGGTGTGACATAGTCTTCATATATGTCCACAGTACTTGATTTGTACATAATCTATGAACCTTGAAAGGATGAGTCGCAAAACTGACCCCTGTAGGGTCTAAAAGGAAAAGGGATGTAAATGGTCTGCAAGTAATCAATGACATCCCAAGTAATAAAATTGAATAGGATTCATTATAGAAACAATGAAAATCTTTGTCTTTGATTAACTTCAACCAAGAAAACAGTTTCTCTTTCATTTAACAAAGTCAACAGCCGTAGCAATAATAGACACAAAAAGCAGAAGATGATTGCTGCTGTGGTTACATCTATCATAACTAGTTGCACTGTTCATATAAGAACTTGTTGCCAGTTCATATTCGAACCTGTAAGAAAGCCACTTTATTTTGTCAAAGAGAAAATCCCTCACTGTAGACAAATAAGTGTAAATACATTGAGTCAGCTCAGAGCTCCATAACCAGACTGCAGGATTCATGCATTTCCATGTGGTTATCTCCTCCTCAGCAACAGAGACTAGAAAGGTAGATACTGAACACTGATACGAGAGACAGGTCCCTCTTAGAATATTCCCATAACCGTTCAACAGCTCCTCATAAATAAAATACAGGGTGACAATGTAAAACAGTGATGTCACCTCATATGTTAAAATAGGATTCACCCTCCCACCAAGCAAATATCTGATAAACCTAAAATGACTGTTAAAAACTTTGGCTTGATAGGGAGATAAAACGGATGTGAAGTAACTAGTCTGCAGTTATTATGCTTGTTTATTTCAAGTCACATTACCAAATAACCTATTTTCAACAGTTACAGAAACACAATATGCTACCTTGTACAGAAATAAATTAATAGTATGAACTAACCTTGATACTCTGAAAATATTTTTTCACCATATCACTGCAAAAGAAATAAATAAAAACACATTATTATCATTATCATCATTTTTATATCTTTAGACAAAGAGAAACATCATAAGATTATAGCTTTTTGTACCATTAAATTTCGTATTTGGACTTGAATTTTTTTTTTTTTTTTTAAGATTTGAACCTAGATTTAGACATCATTTCAATTAGTTTCATTTCTGACCTCATTAGGAGTTTTATCTTGGCTATATACATAGTATCAGACTAATGGTATTTGTCTCTCATCAAAGACAGTAATATTGAGTATGTCAATACTGGCCTTACCAATGGTAAGAGGAATAGGTACCGAATCTTTGATTCTCATTAGTTTTCCACTTTTGAATTATGAAAACATTCCTTAGAATTATATTTATTGACACACACACATCACATACATACACAAACATGCACACACACACACACACACACACACACACACACACACACACAC
>NC_068985.1:4729966-4732336 GCF_001194135.2 Octopus bimaculoides
CATATAGATTCCATGTTGTCTCATATCAACAATGTCATGGCTTCTCTTACTATTTCCTACATTTATATTTCCTAATATCGTTATCATATTTATACAACACAAGCTCCTCATAATTCAAAGTCAAAATCAAACTTAAGCAGATATTGTATAATCACTTACTTGGCATCTTGACTTCCAATATCCATTTTATACTTATTAATATCCCCTTCGAAATCTTCATATGACTAGAAAAAATTACAATAAAAGCATATGTTGTAACTTTATAATAAAAAGCAAATGACTTAACATTAACAGTTCTATTTTGGACTGGTTTTGACTCTTCAATGAAACAAAACATTACCTGACTCACAGAAACACTTTCAAAAAACAAAACTAATCCTTTTCTCTATACATTCTAACTTCCAGGAAAGAGCTGAAATCATTGACTGATGGGGGATATTACCTAACTTGAGAAGTGATGCAGTAAAAGGATGTAATATAATACTACAAGGCATTTAATCTTGCATTGTCAACTGATTCTGATATTTCCTTCTTAAAAAGAGATTCTATGTAGCCACTAAAAGATAGCAGCAAATATCTCTCTTACAACTTTAAAAAAAAAAGCGTAGCTTTGTTATAAGAGGCTTGTTTCATAAACACATGGTTGCAGGTTCAATCTCACAGCATGCCACCTTGGCAGGTGTTTTCTACTCTAGTGTCGGACTGACCAAAGTTTTGAGAGTGGACTTGATTGACAAAAACTGAAGAGGCCTGTCATATGTATGTGCATGCATACATGTGTGTGTTTGTGTGTGAGAGACATGTTGTGTCTGTGTTTGTCCCCACCCACTACTTGATAACTGGTGTTCGTGTATTTATGTTCCCATAACTTAGCAGTTCAGCAGCAATAACTAATAGAGTAAGTACCAATTCCACTAAAAATTCTGAAAGAAAGTGCCTCAGCATGGCCACAGTCTAACGACTGAAAAAAAGTAGTCCTCAAAAGATATAAGAATTCATTCACGTAGATGTTGTTTTTACAGTGTAAGGATTTAATGTGTTTCCTTGGTCTTTAGACTCTCATGGAAAGACAATTGGGACTAAACAACAATAACTGTAATAGTAACAACAATAACCACAAACATCACAACCAATGCTGCTGCTGAAGCTACTGGTGGTGGTGGTGCTGCTACCCACCACTATTTTAGAAAAAGAAGACCTTCCAGAAATTCACCTTAAAGAGCGAAACAATGATAAATCTAAAAACGACTGTTAAGGGTTCCGGTTTGAGATAAAACAGAAATGAGAGATAACAAGCCTGTGGTTAGGATGCTTGTCTGTTTCAACTCACATTAACAGAGGATCTACTAACTTATTTCCAACAGCTACACAAACTCAATATGCTGCCTCGTACAAAATAAAAAAGTAGTGAGAACTAACCGTGTAACTGCCAAAATATAATTTTGCTAGAAATCTGCAAAAGAAAGGGATATACATCATCATCACTAACATCATCATAATAATAAAAAAAAAATCATAAGATTATAATTTTTTGTGCAATTAATTTCATTTTTAGACTAGACCTTAAGATTCACATTAACCATATTCCTGCCAATAGCATCTGGCTACACCACCAGTCTATGCACATCATTTTTGAATTGGCAAAGAAAAAAACCTGTTTTCTTTTTTCAATTTTTTTTTTTTTGTTGGAATATGAAGAGAATATTGCAATTGAGAGATGAAAACCATTTTAACTGACCAGTTGTGGCTATTTTAAACTCTTTGGCATTTAAAAGGGTTGTATCCAACCCAAATGTTCCACCTGCTTTATGTTGAAAATAGCCAGATCTGATATCTCACACCTACCCTACAATCTCATTCTACAAATAAACAATTATCTTATGAAATTTTCAAAGCTACAAGACAAACCACGGTCAATTCAAAATGATGTGCATAACGAAGCTTTACATTTCCCAGAGTAATCTGATTGCTAAACGGTTAATCATTGTATATTTTTATAGTATCATCATATTTAATGATGCATATTTTAATGTCCTTTTAGACTGTACTATTTTCAAAATACAACTCATAAGAATTTAACAATATAATTTGTCATAGATTATTTTATACACATTTGTATTGAACTTAATTTCAAACTGAGAAAGCTGAGATATATCCATGAAATACAGGAAAATATTGATTGAATCCATCAAATGATTGAGTTTGAATTTTCAAATGTAGCTTAAAAAAGTATTTAATTGATCTTCTGTTCTCAACACTTTTTGATAATAGCAATTTGTGAAAATATCTCAATTTTAAATTTCAAACTAAAAAAAAAAGAGAGAAAAATAAATTCATCCGTCCACCTACCCATCATATCCAGCCACTATT
>NC_068985.1:4733479-4735920 GCF_001194135.2 Octopus bimaculoides
AGAGAGAGAGAGAGAGATATTATTGTATTGTAATCACATTTATACATCACAATCTCATCATTTCAAGTAAAAATGAAACAAAATGTAATAAAAATATTTACTTAGCTCTTTCTGTGTCAATACTTGGAAGGCAGAACATATCTTCCAAAAAGTCTTCATACTTCTACAAATAATCAAAATGAAACCATGTGCTTAGACTTTATAAATAAAACATCTGTAGTTCTATTTTACCATATAATTGACTCTTCAATCAAACTGGATATTGCCTGACTTCCTGAAGCAATTGGTTGTTTTGCTTCTCTACATCCACAGCAACATCAAATTTCAGACGTTTGATTCAAAAACAGACAGAAACGTTGGAATAATTCCAGAACAAATTCTTTCAACCAACTTTGTACTGTAGGAAAATTAAAGTAATAATTTTTAAACAATGCACAAGATCACACATTTTGTAGGAGTCTAGTTATTTGCCCACAGAACTCAACTAATAAAAGAATGTGGTTTACTACTTAGGGTTTTAACTTCACAATTATAAAGTAATGGCTTTGGTTCCTGGACCAAGAGGTACATTATGCCCCTGAGTAAAACAGTTCAGTATATTTCCCTCCAGTCAACTTAGCTGACACTAAGCAACAACTGAGTGGTGCTGGAGCCCTCTCTCAATCCAGCTATCATGTCCTCACTGTTGGGTGAAAGGTAGGATGGTTGAGAAGTTACTTGTATTGAATTCTCACTGAATAGAAACATAAAACACTTAGTGAAAGTATAGTTTCAGATTATATTATTTTGTGTGAGATAACACATGGAGTTATTTTTGTGGGTTATTTTTCT
The DNA here is from genome assembly GCF_001194135.2 of Octopus bimaculoides. NCBI lineage: Eukaryota > Metazoa > Mollusca > Cephalopoda > Octopoda > Octopodidae > Octopus > Octopus bimaculoides. The sequence goes on from NC_068985.1 coordinate 4,734,311, forward strand.
AAATATTTGGCTAATATTTTCTGAAATCAGAAAATATGAAAGACAAAACTGACAAATGTGAGATTCAAAATCAGGCAATAATCCTCCACTTCATTAAAAGAAGTGGCAAAATATTCATTACATCTTGAATAAAAAAAAAAGAAAAAAGAATTGTAAGAGATTTGGATATAGTGGATCTTTTAGTACCTAGATATAGTATTTCTGTAAAGAAGGAAGATAAAATGGTAACAACTTCAAAGACATTGCTCATTCAGAACTGACCTAGAATTAAGTCTTCCATATTGAATATGCCCATATCCAGCCCAAATATTCAAACTGTTTTATATTCACACCAACCACATCTGGCTTCTCACACCAACTGTATAACGTCAGTCATCATCATCATCATCTTTTAATGTCTGTTGTCCATGCTGGCATGGGTTGGACAGTTTGACCAAGTGCAGTAAGATGAGGAGTTGCACCAGAGTCCGGTTTAATTTGGCATGGTTTCTACAGTTCACCACCTCATCTCATGTCTTTTTTGGTCTCCCGTTTCCACAGGCTTCCTACATGGTTACAGATCAGCACTTCTTTACATATGTGTCCTCGTCCTGACACACCACATGACCATACTAGTGCAGTTGTCTCTCTGCACACCAAATTTGATACCTCTTATGTCCCACTTTTCTCTCAAGACACTTGCACTCTGTCGTACATACACACTGACATTGCACATCAAATGAAGCATACTAGCTTCATTTCTTTCAAGCCTATGCCTGTCCTCAGTGGTTACAGCCCATGCGTCACTGCCATGTAGCACAAGTGTTTGCACACAAGCGTCATGCAATCTGACTTTCACTCTGAGAGAGAGGGCCTTTGTTGCCAACATATTCTAAAAATAAATAATCCTATCTTTGAAGTCTTCAACCTAATGCATGATTAATTCAAAAGAATGTGAATAAATAAGCATTACATTTTATAGTGGACTCTGAATTCTAAAGGAATAATAAAATTAAATATGAGTCCAATACAAGAAACAAAGGCTTTCTCCTTCATTAGTTTCAATATAAAAGCTGTAGTGGGTACTTCTACCAACACAACTTCTACAACTTTACTTGTGTTATCAAGCTTCAATAAATGGGATGCTACACTGAACTCACTGGCATTTCAATTCAGAAATTGTAAACATTAAACTAGTATATCAAAATCTTGTATACCATCAAGTCTCTTCCTCTTAATGCTGTGCCAAATTACCAATATTCAAAAGACATGTAGAATTCCAAAACAACGTAGAGAAGCAAAATATGTTTGGAGAATAAAATAAATCTAATCTCTAGTCCCAAACAGAGAAGGACCCTCACAGAAGGCAGCATATAATCATTCCATTTGCTTAATTATAGCAATCAAATTGTCATCAACTATCATCCTTGAAATGGCATCAGCTTATATGAAGTTCTTCAATTTCAGACAATGATCCAAAAGAAAGACAATACTTTTATGATTTTTTATAAGTTTCTCAAATGAGGCAAGTTAGTTTCCATGGCATTTTGGTAGCCCTGCCTCAGACTTGTAAGAATTTCAGTGTAGGATGTTTAACCTGAATAACTGAAGGTAAACAATAATCGGTGGAG
>NC_068985.1:4737954-4741096 GCF_001194135.2 Octopus bimaculoides
TCGTTCATTCAAATTAAGCTTCTATAAATTACTCTAGAGAAAGACTTTTGTCATTGAATAACAAGCGATTCTTCCTTATCTCCATTCTATACTGCACACTGGCCAGTCCTTGGTCAGTTTTGGTAGCATCTCAGGCATTTTCAGAAGAGGTTGCAAGCCCTTTGATTTAACCCTTCCCCAATTATAGAGACAGAGACACTGTGAATGTGTCCTAAGATATTTTACACAGTATAATGGCACTAATGCAAAGAAAGTAAGAAAGTTCAATTCATTTCTTTTGTTCTTGACTAAAGTTCATTATTTCAATGTGAACTGGAGAAAGAAATGATTCTGAATTGAAAATCCCACCCCTTATTCTGTTCCTCCCCTGTCTCTGTTCTGTGGGAGTATGGAATAGGCTTGAGCCTTTTGTCTTGCAGTTAAGTACATACAAACAAAAATAGTGTATTAAAAGTTGCATAACCAGGACTTACTGAAGTTGAAATACTGAACATATATTGAGTTGGCAACTAAGTTCCTGCCGTTTTTATAAATTTAAATTTTTTAAAAGGTTTAATAAAAAATAACAAGTAATTAATCAATAATGTATTCACCCTTGTTGTTTACAGTTACTTCTCAATGTTCAATAAAATTTTCAATACCTAGTTGGTATTGAAAAATTGATGCAACCAAGCTCTCAATTCTGCAACAGTATTGAATGAACTCCGTGCATAGCATTTGAAAGAGATCGAAAGAGATGGAAATCCGTTGGTGCCAAATCAGAAGAGTACAGCAGGTGTGGCAGCACTTCCCAGCCATGCGTTTGAATGGCTTCCTTGGTCATATTGGCGATATGAGGGCAGGCGTTGTCGTGCAGCAGAACTCCATGCTGACGATTAGGTCTTTTCTCTTGAATAGCCGTGTTGAGTCATTCTATCTGTTGAACATAGAGTTCCGCGTTGACCATTTGGTTCCGTTCAAGAAATTCGTAATGGATAATCCCTTCCCAGTCCCACCAGATGCACAACATCGTTTTACGTGGATGAAGATATTGTTTCATGCGCAGTGTCGCTTGTTTACTGGGGCTAAACCATTCCTTATGCTGCTTCATATTGATGTACAGGCACCATTTTTCGTCGTCAGTAACGATTTGGTAAAAAATAAAACGTTGCTTGTGTCCATGAGTTGAGCGGTGACTAGCAAGCAAACCAGCAGAGATTGTGGCTCATTAATTTTTGTTGTTGTCACTTAAAGCATGTGGAACCCATGATCCATACTTCTGAACCTTTCCCATCGAGTGAGGATGCTTCTCTATAGCAGTGTGGGAGCATTCCATTTTCTCTGCCAGTTCCCTTGTCGTTTGACAAGAATTTTCGTGCAAAAGTTGGTTTCATTGCTCTTCATTGAACTCAACTGGACGGCCAGAATGAGGTGTGTCATTGAGGTCAAAATTTCCATTTTTGAACTTTGCACACCAATCAAGAGTGGTTCTTTCAGCTATGGCACCCTTTCCATACACAGCACGAATGTCACAAGCAGCTTTTGCAGCCTTAAAACCTTGATTAAAAGCAAAAAGAAGGAGGTGTCAAAAATGCTCGTTTTTCTTAACTTTACATTCCATTTTAATGATCTGAAAATAAACTAAAATTAACTAGAAAAAAAAAAAAGATTCCAAAATAATTCAAAAGAAGAATTCTCGAAAAAAAGATTACAAAATTTAAAAATGCAATAAATTCCAAAATTTAAAAAAACGGCAGGAACTTAGTTGCCAATTCAATATATTTTGTGTTGTCTCATATCAACAATGTCATGCCTTCTCTTACTATTTCCTACATTTATACATCCTTATATTGTTATCATATTTATATACATCACAGTTTCTACATAATTTGAAGGTAAAAATTAAATTTAAGCAGAATCTTATAAAATTACTTACATGACGTCTTGACTTCTAACATCCTTTGTATACTTATTAATTTCCAGTTCGAAGTCTCTATATTTCTAGAAAAGTTTACAATAAAAACATTTGTTGTAACTTCATAAAATAAAAGCAAGTTCTGTTTTGGACTGGTTTCCAAAATGAAAAAAAAACATTACCTGACTCACAGAAACACTTTAAAAAAACAAAACTAGTCCTTTTCTCTATACATGCTAACTTTTAGTAAAGAGCTGAAATCATTGACTGATGGGGGATATTACCTAACTTGAGAAGTGATGCAGTAAAGGGACGTAACATAATACTACAAGGCATTTAATCTTGCACTGTAAACTGATTTTGATATTCCTTTCTTAAAAGAAGATTCTATGCAGTCACTAAAAGATAGCAGCAAAAAAAAGACAAAAAGTAAGGCATGGCTGCGTGGTAAGAAATTGGTTTCCCAACAACATGACTCTAGGTTCAGTCCTACTGTGTGCAATCTTGGGCACATATCTTTTACTATAGCTTTGGGCCAATCAAAATCTTGTGAGTTTGTGAGTAGGGTTAGGGTTACAGAGACTGAAAGAAGCCTGCCACACACACGTGTGTGTGTGTCTTTGTTTGTCCACAACCACTGCTTGACAACCAGTGTTGGTGTGTTTATGCCCCCATAACCTAGCAGTCCACCAAAAATTGATCAAGAGAAGAAGTACCAATCTTGAAAACAATAGGTACAGGGGTTGATACATTCCACTAAAAATTATGAAAAGTGGTACCCCAGCATGGCCACCGTCCAGTGACTGAAACAAGATGAAAGGTGAAAGATATATTGTATATTGCTGTATCAAGATACACAGTGAGTCCATTAGCTTCTATTCCAATGGAGAAATGGGTACTTCTCCTACCAGCCACAAACTCTACCTCTGCCTATCACCTGAATTGTTGTATGTTGTGTTATTAGACGTGAAAAGATGGAAAGCTATGTTGACCTCCGCACAATTTTGAATACAGAAATTCAAGAAAGGTGTTATGCTGTCAGTTGATTGCTCAGCTAAATCTTCATCAACTATCATCTTTAAAATGTCTTAAACAAGTTTGTTAGAAGGGGCAGGTAAGTTTCCTTAATATTTTGGTAGCGCTGTCTCAGACTTGTAAGAATTTCCAACCTCAACATCTGAAGGAAAAAACAGATGGATGGAGAGGAAACTGTTGATTTGGTCCAAATGCATGAAGGTGAGAGAATTG
>NC_068985.1:4741106-4741299 GCF_001194135.2 Octopus bimaculoides
TTGATTTGGTCCAAATGCATGAAGGTGAGAGAATTGATGCTAAAGGCACCCAAGAAGCAGATGGTGGTGTTAAACTGGGTGGCATGTAAACCCTGTACCCAGTTTCCTGATAAAGCAAAGTAGTTTGATGAAAACCAAACAGTTGGTCATCTTATGTCCATATGAATGAAAATAACAACCTGTAGATTGGAAA
>NC_068985.1:4741309-4742970 GCF_001194135.2 Octopus bimaculoides
GGGTTGATTTTATGTGGCACCAGCACCCATGAGCCTCCGTTAGAGAAGGAAGCAATGGGCATGCCTGTATGCAAGGACAACCCCACCTCTGCTTAGCTTGACATGTCTTGTCAAGTACAGCAAGCCACCAGGAGCCCCGGTCCCTGTCATCCTCTCTGTGCGACCCAACATCTGAAGATCGTCTCTCACCACTTCATCCCACATCCTCCTGGGTCTACCACTTCTACTTTAAAAGTTTTTGAATAACTTTTTCTGGAGGGGCAGGTTAGTTTCTATTTTAATTTGGTAAAGCTGTTTGTTGCTTGACCTCAACATCTGAAGGAAAAAACAAATGGATGGAGAGGAAACTGTTGATTTGGTCCAAATGCATGAAGGTGAGAGAATTCATACAAAAGAAGCAGATGGTGGTGTTAAACTGGGTGGTATGTAAACCTTGTACCCAGTTTCCTGATAAAACAATGGACTTTGATGAAAACCAAACAGCTGGTCATCTTATGTCCATATGAATGAAAATAACAACCTGTAGATTGGAAATCATCATCATCACCATCATCATAGTTTTAATATTCACATTATATAGCCTTCATAGGTCTGGCAGAATTCATTCACGTAGTATTTTTGCATTGTAAGGACTTAATGTGTTTCCTTGGTCTTTAGACTCCCAGGGAAAGACAATTGGAGCTAAACAACAATAACTGTAACAGTAACAACAATAACCACAAATATCACAGTCAATGCTTCTGCTGCTGCTGGGGGTGGTGGTGGTGTTGTTGCTACCTCTACTATTTAAAAAAATGAATACCCCCAACAATTCACCTTCAAAAGCAAAACATTAAATCTAAAAACGACTGTTAAGGGCTCTGGCTGGATGAGATAAAACAGAGGTGAGAGATACCAAGCCTGTGGTCAGGATGCTTGTCTGTTTCAACTCACATTAACAGAGCATCTACTAACTTATTTCCAACAGCTACACAAACTCAATATGCTGTCTAGTACAAAATAAATAAATAATAAGAACTAACCTGTGTATATCCACAATATTTTTCTGCTAGATATCTGCAAAAGAAAGAAAGGAACACACTTCATCATGACTATCATCATCATTTTTATGCCTCTAGACAATCAAAAATATCATAAGATTATAACATTTTTTACAACTTCATCTTTAAACACGAAGACAGAATGTGTTGCTGAAGAGGTTACAGATGTATGACAATAAATTTCTGGATAATGGACACACGTTAGTAAAAGAACAGTAATAAATGAGTGAAAAACAATATATAGAGCATGTGTTTATTTTCAAAATACAACTCATGAGAATTTAAAGACAATCATCGGTCCTCAGTCCCTTCTTGTTCATCATAGTCCTCTATGCAATAACAGAGGATATAATTTATATCTTTTTTATATTTGTTTCAGTTATTAGACTGCAACCATGTTGGGGCACTGCTTTCGAGAATTTTAGTTAAAGGAATCAACCCCTGAACATATTTTTTAAACCTGTCATTTGTTCTGTTGGTCTTTTTTGCAGAACCTCTAAGTCATGGTGATGCAAGCACAACAACACTGGTTGTTAAGCAGTGGTGTGGGATAAACACAAAGGCACACATGCACACAGATCCAAACACACACTAACATACAGACATACATACGTATATATA
>NC_068985.1:4743192-4746138 GCF_001194135.2 Octopus bimaculoides
TTCATATTTATGATTTTAATTCTTAATTTTGTAAAGTTTATTTTTTTAGTGCTTAATTTAATGCTTAAGTTTTAAGGTGATGTAAAACTAGATGAACAATATTCTAAAAAAAGAACCTGAAGATGTGTTGGTAGAATTGTAAAACTCATGATTGCATACATATATATATATATATATATATATATATATACACATATATATTATAATCTTCCAATACTTAAACATGTGTAGTTCCTTCATAATTGATAATTTTAACTTAAGTAGGAGATAATTAAGGAAGTATATTTTATACCCTGCTGGTGTACTGGTTATATCCTTTAAAGTATTATTTTATGATGTGCAAATGGATACCATGAGTTTACCTTCAGAGATGCTCATTAGGTTATTTTTTTTGCATAATTTGAAATAGAATATCCACATGTCTATAAATCCCCAAAACTGAATTATTATTAATTTCTATTATATATTTTGTATATTTCTAGATATATACATATAAATATATGATAATCAAGATCCCACTGCACGATATGCAGATGCATGTAATGGTAAAGGGTTGTACCTGATTAATTTGGAAATTCGTTTTCCCAAATTATTCAAATTAAAATATATATATCATTATATTGTGATCACGTTTACACAACATCATCTCCTCATTTCAATAAAATAAAAATCCAATTTAAATAAAATTTAATACAAATATTTACAAAGCTCTTTCTCTGAGAATAACATCAATTTTCAGTTCCCTGCAAAGATCTCCATAACCCTGCAAATATTCAAAATGAAAGCATATGTTTAGACTTTATAATAAAATTAATGATTTAACATCAGTAGTTCTATTTTACCATGTAATTGACTCTTCAATCAAACTGGATATTGCCTGACTTCGTGAAGTAATTGGTTGTTTTGCTTCTCTACATCCACAGCAACATCAAATTTCAGATGTTTGACTCAAAAACTGACGGAAACATTGGAATAATTCCAGAACATATTCTTTCAACCAACTTTGTACTGTAGGAAAATTAAAGTAATAATTTCTAAACAATGCACAAGATCACACATTTTGTAGGAGTCTAGTTATTTGCCCACAGAACTCAACTAATAAAGGAATGTGGTTTACTACTTAGGGTTTTAACTTCACAATTATAAAGTAATGGCTTTGGTTCCTGGACCAAGAGGTACATTATGCTCCTGAGTAAAACAGTTCAGTATATTTCCCTCCAGTCTACTTAGCTGACAATAAGCAACAACTGAGTGGTGCTGGAGCACTCTCTCACTCCAGCTACCATGTCCTCACTGTTGGGTGAAAGGTAGGATGGTTGAGAAGTTGTTTGTATCAAATTGTCACTGCATAGACACATAAAACACTTAGTGAAAGTATAGTTTCAGATTATATTACTCTGTGTGAGATAGCTATGGAGTTATTTTTGTGGGTTACTTTTCTAAATACTTGACTAATATTTATTTTCTGAAATCAGGAAAGATGAAAGACAAAATTGACAAATGTGAGATTCAGAATCAGGCAATAATCCTCCACTTCATTAAAAGAAGTGGCAAAATATTCATTACATTTAAAAAAAAAAATTTTTAAATAGAAGTGTTGGAGTTTGGGATATACTGGATCCTGTAGTACCTCGATATAGGATTTCTGTGAAGGAAGAGAACAAAATGGTAACAGCTTCAAAGACATTGCTCATTCAGAACTGACTTGGAATTTAGCCTTTCAGACTAAATGTGCCCATATTCAGCCGAAATATTCTACTTGTTCTATATTCACACCAGCCACATCACACTTCTCACACCTACCATACAATGACATTCTAAAAATAATCACAACACTGAAGTCTTAAAGCTACAAGATAATGCATGATTAATTCAAAAGAATGTGGGTAAATAAGCATTACATTTGATAGTGGAATCTGAATTCTAAAGAATTAAACAAAAATAACAAAAATAATAAAATTAAATATGAATCCAATACAAGAAACAAAGGCTTTCTCCTTCATTAGTTTCAATATCAAAGCTGTAGTGGGTACTTCTACCAACACAACTTCTACAACTTTACTTGTGTTATCAAGCTTCAATAAATGGGATGCTACACTGAACTCACTGGCATTTCAATTCAGAAATTGTAAACATTAAACGAGTATATCAAAATTTTGTATACCATCAAGTCTCTTCCTCTTAATGCTGTGCCAAATTACCAATATTCAAAAGAGGTGTAGAATTCCAAAACAACGTAGGGAAGCAAAATATGTTTGGCAAATGAAATAAATCTAATCTCTAGTCCCTAACAGAGAAGGACCCTCACAGAAGGCAGCATATAATCATTCCATTTGCTTAATTATAGCAACCAAATTGTCATCAACTATCATCCTTGAAATGGCATCAGCTTATATGAAGTTCTTCAATTTCAGACAATGATCCAAAAGAAAGACAATACTTTTATGATTTTTTTTGTAAGTTTGTTAGATGAGGCAAATTAGTTTCCATGACATTTTGGTAGCCCTGCCTCAGACTTGTAAGAATTTCAGTGTTTAACCTGAATAACTGAAGGTAAACAATAATCGGTGGAGAGGAACTGCTGATTTGGTTCAAATGCATGAAAGTGAGGGAATTCTCAGTAAAGTCACCCAAGAATCAATCTTTTAAATTATTCTGGTAGAAAACAAGAGAAATTTCAGTCGTGACATCTCTAATTAGAAACACATCAGAATGAACAGGTGACTTAGATGAAACTGCACCTTGTTACCTAATGTGATGTCACAGGTAGGCTAATGATATTGTTTACCTTATTTCTTAAATGAATTCTTAAGTCTTTAGAAAAACCTTCAGAGATGACAGAATGTTGAAGGTTTTTGCAGGTTTATTTTTAATCCTTTAACAGATTATTCAGTCAAATGCAATGGATATTTATCCATATTGTCCTGAATTAATCATGCATTATCT
>NC_068985.1:4746213-4749495 GCF_001194135.2 Octopus bimaculoides
ACTAACTGCTAAATTAATTCCAACATTGGCATGAATTGAGGTAGAGGAAGGGCTGAATAAATAAATTAAAAAAGAAAAAAACACCTGCACGGGATTTGATCCTATGACCTATGAGCATGTAATCCAATATTTTATTCCTACAACCGTCGCATTTTGGCAGGTGTATATACTTTGGCAGTCTATAATTAAATAATACCAGATTTAGTAACAAATCAGTTCTTTCTAGTTCTGTTGTAATTGTTTAGCCCCAGGCCAGTCCCGATCCAGCAGACCAACTATCCCAAGATAGTGTTTCTTATGACTAAACAATTTTGCAGGGCCTCCATCACTGGTAGGAAAAGGGGAGGATCAAACCATCACTTGTTTGGTATTGTCATCATCATCATTTAACATCCGCATTCCATGCTTGGATGATTTGACTGAGGTCTGGTGAACAGATTGGCTGCACCAGGCTCCAATCTGATTTGGCAGTTTCTACATCTGGATACTCTTCCTAACGCCAACCACTCTGAGAGTGTAGTGGGTGCTTTTACGTGCCACTGGCACGAGGACCAGTCAAACGGTACTGGCAACAGCCACACTCAAAAAGGCGTTTTTTACGTGCCACCTGCATGGGAGCCAGTCCAGCAGCACTGGCAACGACCTCACTTGAATAATTTTTCTAACGTGCCAGGAAGGTGATGCTATAACAATTCCACTCAAATGGTGATTTTTACGGGCCACTAGCACGGAAGCCAGACATCTGCTCTGGCAATGAACACGCTCGGACAGTACTGTTAATGCTCCACTGGCGCAGGTGCCAGTCATCGAGTATGTTTCAATTACGATTTTGATTTCACTTGCCCCAACAGGTCTTCGCAAGCAGAGTTTAGTGTCCACAGAAGGAGAGGTTAGCATGGGTGCCAGTCGTCAGGTTCGGTACGATTACGATTTCTGATTTCAAATTCACTTGCCTCAAAAGGTCTTCACAAGCAGAGTTTTTAGTGTCCAATGAAGTAAAGATACGAATTAGTGAGCTGGCTACACTTCTGGCAGAGGTCACAAATTACACTCTCACTTGGCTTGCCGAGTCTTCTCACGTACTGCATATTTTCAAAGGTCCTGGTCATTGGTCATTGCCTCGGTGAGGCCTAAAGTTCAAAGGTTGTGCTTCACCACCTCATCCCAGGTCTTCCTGGGTCTACCTCTTCCACAGGTTCCTTCAACCACTTGGGTGTGGTACTTTTTCACACAGCTATCCTCATCCATTCTTGCCACATGTCCACACCAGTGCAAACATCTCTCTTGCACACCACAACTGATGCTTCTTAGGTCTAACTTTTCTCTCAAGGTACTTACACTATGTCGCATATGCACACTGAAATTACACATCCGTCAGAGCATACTGGCTTTGTTTCTTGCAAGCTTACGCATGTCCTTAGCGGTCACGGCCCATGTTTCACTACCATGTAGCATGGCTGTTCGTACACATGCGTCATACAGTCTGCCTTTTACTCTGAGTGAGAGGCCCTTTGTCACCAGCAGAAGTATGAGCCCTCTGAACTTTGCCCAGGCTATTCTTATTCTAGCAGCTACACTTTCAGTGCACCCTACCCCACTACAAACTTGGTCACTTATGTAGTGGAAGCTATCAACTACTTCTAGTTTTTCTCCCTGGAGTGTGGCAAAGGTTGTTTTCTGCACATTTTCAGTGTTTATAGCTCCTGAGCATCTGCCACATACAAAAACTATCTTGCTAGTTAGCCTTCCTTTGATATTGCTGCACCTTTTATGTGCCCATAGCTTACACTGGGTACATCTTATGGAGTTTCTACCTACGCCTTTTCTACAGATCGAGCAGGGCCATCTACCTGAAGGAGTTTGTGTTTTGTCTACCTTCCTACTTATTAGGACTTTGGTTTTAGCTAAGTTGACTCTAAGGCCCTTCGATTCTAGTCCTTGCTTCCACACCTGAAACTTCTCTAGTTCTGATAGCGACTCAGCAATTAGGGCAAGGTCATCAGTATAGAGGAGCTCTCAGGGACATCCCACCTTGAATTGCTGTGTAATTGCCTGGAGGACTATGATAAATAGGAGGGGGCTGAGGACTGAACCTTGGTGGACCCCTACCTCTACCCGGAATTCTTCACTGTACTCGTTGCCAGCCCTCACCTTACTGACAGTGTCCCTGTACATGGCTTGCACAGCTCTCACTAATCATTCTTCTATCCCTAGTTTCCTCATTGACCACCAGATAAGGGATCGGGGGACTCTGTCAAAGGCTTTCTCCATGTCAATGAAAGCCAGGTACAGAGGTTTATCTTTGGCTAGGTATTTCTCCTGCAGCTGTCTTACTAGAAATATAGCATCAGTAGTGCTTTTCTCTGGAATGAACCTAAACTGCATCTCATCTAAACTGACTCTCTCCCTAATTTGTTGGGCTATGACCCTCTCAGTGACCTTCATTAACTGGTCCAACAACTTGATACCTCTGTAACTGTTTGTGTCTAAAGTGTCACCTTTACCATTGTAGCAGTTGACTATGGTGCTGCTACACCAGTCATTGTGTATGACTCCTTCGTGTACCACCTGATTAACTATACGGGTGACTAGGCTATAGTTGACACTGCCAGATATTTTGAGCATCTCTGCAGTGATTCCTGATGGGCCGGGGGTGTTCCCTGTCTTTATACTCTTGATCGCTTTATCTACTAAGGTACTGTCAATTAGGATAGCTGGTCCCTCTGTTGGGTTGACATTCAGCAGACTCATCCTCCCATTCATTCTCTTTATTAAGCAGTCTTCCATAGTGGCGTCTCCAAACCATATACCTTGAGTGAAACCTTACTACAGAAGGAATACCACTGAACGCATCATAGGTACAGCTGATGGTATTAGAATGGACAAGGGATGAAATCTAACACCAAAGAACAAGTCCATGCAAAAGAGCTTTCAAAGAGCATGCTTCTAGCTACCAAAGTTCATACACAAAATTTGGCTTGACCCCCAGGTTAGGGGTTGAGTGATGAAATTTGAGTATTGAGATTGAACCTGAAATCACACGATTCCTAAGAAAACTTTTTAAATGTATATCAATGCTCGTGCCTGCTTTGTGGGTGTGAAAGTGGATGGCTGTATTTTAAATGGAAGTGGCCATGGATGGCTGGCAAAGATATTCAATTTGAAACTATATGGTTCCTGATTCAATCCCAATGCACAGCACATTGGGCAAGTGTTTTCTACCACAGTAATTGTTTGACCAATTTCTTGTGAATAAAATTTGGTAGATGGAAACTGTGTAGA
>NC_068985.1:4750592-4752766 GCF_001194135.2 Octopus bimaculoides
AACAAGGAATGGGGAATTTTAATTTTAATCAGAGTTTAAAACCTTTATTGTTCAATTCATTTCAATATGAAGTGGGGAAAGAAATGATTCTGAATTGAAAATCCCACCTCCTTATTCTGTTCCTCCCCTGTCTCTGTTCTGTGGGTGTATGGATTAGGCTTGAGCCTTTTGTCTTGCAGTTAAATACATACAAACAAAAATAGTGTATTAAAAGTTGCATAACCAGGACTTACTGAAGTTGAAATACTGAACATATAGATTCCATGTTGTCTCATATCAACAATGTCATGGCTTCTCTTACTATTTCCTACATTTATATTTCCTTATATCGTTATCATATTTATACATCACAATCTCCTCATAATTCAACGTCAAAATCAAACTTAAGCAGAATGTTATATATTCACTTACCTGGCTTGCTCGACTCCAAAACTCTGTAGATACATGTTTGCTTCCTTTTCGAAATCTTTATACTTCTAAAAAAGTTTACAATAAAAGCATTTGTTGTAACTTTATAATAAAAACACTGATTTGATATTAATAATTCTCTTTTGGACTGGTTACGACTCTTAAATGAAACAAAACATTACCTGACTCACAGAAACACTTAAACAGAAAAAACACTAATCTTTTTCTCTATACATTCTAACTTCCAGTAAAGAGCTGAAATCATGGACTGATGGGGGATATTGCCTAACTTGAGAAGTGATGCAGTAAAGGGATGTAACATAATACTACAAGGCATTTCATCTTGCACTGTCAACTGATTTTGATATTCCCTTCTAAAAAGAAGACTTTATGCAGTCAGTAAAAGGTAGCAGCAAAATCTCCCTTAAATCTAGCAAAAAACTAAAAGGTGTGGCTATGTGGTAAGTCTGTTAGTTTATATTTGAAAGGAGGAATGGGTACTTCTCCTACCAACGACAAACGCTACCTCTGCCTATCACCTGAAATGTTATTTGTTGTCTTATCAGACATGAAAAGAAGGAAAGCTATGTAGACCTCAGCATGATTTTGGATTCAGAAATTCAAGAAAGGTGTTATGCTGTCATTTGATCTGCTCAGCTACATCTTCATCAACTATCATCATCATCATCAGTATCATTCAACATCTGTTTTCCATGCTGGCATTTGTTGGACAGTCAATCAGTTAGGTGGAGCTGCGCAAGTTTCATGTCAATTTTTGTATTGTTTCTACAACTGTATGCCCTTCCTAATGCCAACCATTTTACAGAGTGGACTGGATGCCTTTCCACTGCACCAACTTGTAACTGTAAATGTGGCACTAGACCGGGCATTTTTTTGTGGCACCAGCACCCACGAGCCTCGAAGATTACAAACGCTCATCTAGAGAAGGATGCTGTGAGTATGCCTGTATGTAAGGACAACCACACCTCTACTTAATTTGGCAAACCACCAAGAGTCCCTTACCCTGTCATTCCCTCTGTGAGACACAACATCTAAAGATGTAGGGATGTCTGTTGTTTGACCTCAACTTCTGAAGGAAAAAAACAAATGGATGGAGAGGAAACTGTTGATTGGTCCAAATGCATGATGGTGAGAGAATTCATACAAAAGAAGCAGATGGTGGTGTTAAACTGGGTGGCATGTAAAGCCTGTACCCAGTTTTCTAATAAGACAAAGGACATTGATTGATCAAAACCAAACAGATGGTCATCTTACGTCCATATGAAAGAAAATATAGTTTTAACATCCACATTTTATAGCCTTCATGGGTCTGACAGAATTCATGCACGTAGATATTTTTTACAGTATAAGTATTTAATGTGTTTCCTTGGTCATTAGACTCCCATGGAAAGATAATTGGAGCTAAACCACAATGATTGTAATTGTAAAAACAATAGCCACAAAAATTATAGTCAATGCTGCTGATGATGCTGCTACCACTGCTATTTTAAAATAGGAATACCCTCAACAATTCACCTTGAAAAACAAAACAAAATGTGAAAACAACTGTTAAGGGTTCTGGTTTGAGATAAAACAGATGAGAGATAACAAGTCTGTGGTTAGGATGCTTGTCTGTTTCAACTCACATTAACGGAGGATCTACTAACTTATTTCCAGTAGCTACACAAACTCAATATGCTGCCTTGTACAAAATAAATAAATAAGAAGAACTAACCTCGTTATTTCCAAAATATTCTTTTACTAGA
>NC_068985.1:4752776-4753527 GCF_001194135.2 Octopus bimaculoides
TACAAAATAAATAAATAAGAAGAACTAACCTTGTTATTTCCAAAATATTCTTTTACTAGAGATCTGCAAAAGAAAGAAAAGAACACACATAATGACTATCATCATCAACATCATGATCATCATCATTTTTATGTCTCTAGACAAAGATAAACATCATAAGATGATAACTTTTTGTACAACTTCATCTTGAGGCATAAATTCTCTTTTAATATTGGAACCTACATTTGGACTTCATTTCAATTAGTTTCATTTCTGAACCCCAGTACAAGTTTTATTCTTGGCTTAATGCATGGTACCAGATCATTAATATTTAGTAAAGACAGAAATATTGGTTTCAAATTTTGGTACAAGGCCTGTAATGTCAATTGGAACCTTCTTCATTCAAAAATATAAGCCCAAACTTAACCATTGCTAACACTTTTAAATAAGGCAATTCACCTCACTGAGAAAAAAAATTATAGAACAAAACCTAACATTCTATTCCTTCTAAACCAAACCATGGTAAATTAATCAAAATCTATCACCTCCTACATTTCGATTATCTCCCTTATACCGGAAAAAATCCCTGATTACCTCCCCCTATCTAGAACTCCATTTTACACACTGGAGCGAAGACATGTTACGATACAAGTAGAGAAATTTGAAAAGACAACAGGAAACTGGTTATTTCTCCAAATACAATGTTTATATACCCAAAATTTTATAACATTTTTCTGACATAACAATTTAAATATATACTTTAACCATGTAA
>NC_068985.1:4753860-4758837 GCF_001194135.2 Octopus bimaculoides
CTACAGCAACATCAAGTTTCAGACGTTTGATTCAAAAACAGAGAAAAACATTGGAATAATTCCAGAACAAATTCTTTCAACCAACATTGTACTGTAGGAAAATTAAAGTAATAATTTATAAACAATGCACAAGATCACACATTTTGTAGGAGTCTAGTTATTTGCCCAGAGAACTCAATAAAAGAATGTGGTTTACTACTTAGGGTTTTAACTTCACAATTATAAAGTAATGGCTTTGGTTCCTGGACCAAGAGGTACATTATGCCCCTGAGTAAAACAGTTCAGTATATTTCCCTCCAGTCTACTTAGCTGACAATATGAAACAACTGAGTGGTGCTGGAGCCCTCCCTCACTCCAACTATCATGTCCTCACTGTTGGGTGAAAGGTAGGATGGTTGAGAAGTTGTTTGTATCAAATTGTCACTG
This sequence comes from Octopus bimaculoides, assembly GCF_001194135.2. NCBI lineage: Eukaryota > Metazoa > Mollusca > Cephalopoda > Octopoda > Octopodidae > Octopus > Octopus bimaculoides. The sequence continues at coordinate 4,754,287 of NC_068985.1, forward strand.
CATAGACACATAAAACCCTTAGTGAAAGTATAGTTTCATGCTACCAGGTCATTATTTTGTGTGAGATAGCTATGGGGTTATTTTTATGGGTTATTTTTCTAAATACTTGACTAATATTATCTTCTCAAACCTGGAAAGGTGAAAGACAAAATTGACGAATTCAAAATCAGGCAATAATACTCCACTTCATTAAAAGAAGTTGCAAAATATTCAAAACATCTTGCAGTATCTAGAAATACTATTCCTGTAAGTAAACAAGACAAAATGGTATGACTTTCAACAACATTGCTCATTTAGAACTGACCTGGAATGTGCCCTTATCAAGCCTGAGGATTCTACCTGTTTTATATTCATACCCAAGACATCTGACTTCTCACACCTACCTTACAACGTCATTCTAAAAATAAATAGTCACACCATTAAAGCCTTAAAGATACAAGATAATTAATTCAAAACAATATGAATAAATAAGCACTACATTTGACAGAGGAATAAAAGTAATTCTTTCTGTTGTCATATGCCGCATGATGCTGTTTTTTGTTTTCTTGCTTTCATTATTACTGACTTGCTTATTTTTGCTTTATAATAATTTATACAAACAAAACTATTAATCTGTTATACTTGCTAAAGTCCCAATTAAAAAATATTTGTTGGAAATTATCTAGTAATTTAGCGAATTAAATGTCTTTTCATTGGATGTTCTAGAAGTTTCTCTCACTTATGTTACAAACCATTTATAATTGACTTAGACATTTCATTGTTACTCTTTTAAATTCTTCATTTCATTTCATCCCCACCTAAAATAATAAATTAGTTGGTTGTAATTACTCAATGCTTTGTTTTAATTAACTGACAAATAACAATTTGGGCATTTAAAAAGAAAAAAAACGTCTAAGAAAGTATTTTTTATGAAAATTTTGTTATATTTTGAATCAAATCAATTTTTTGGAAATATATACATTCGTTATCTAGTTTCTCTGTATATAAATATTTTCACTATGTATTGACCCATCTGACTCATTGCGAATGGCATAGATGCCGTTTTTCTGAAAATATTTGGTGACACGTAAAAGCACCCACTACACTCTCTGAGTGGTTGGCGTTAGGAAGGGCATCCAGCTGTAGAAACTCTGCCAAATTAGACTGGAGCCTGGTGTTGCCATCCGGTTTCACCAGTCCTCAGTCAAATCGTCCAACCCATGCTAGCATGGAAAGCGGACGTTAAACGATGATGATGATGATGATGAAGTTATTCACCGAAAAAAGATGCTAATCTTAAAATCAGGACTAGATGTACTTAAATAAATTACCAGCTCGTCTGCTAAAGAATTGTTGAAGAAATTAAATTTTTGTCCAAGCCTCTCCATTACAAGCTATATTGTTTAGCTCTAGGTAAATTTCAGTTGAGCAGACATTCCAACCATGACCATACCATATTTTTTCAGGGCAGAGGTCTGGGATAGATCGCTCACATAAGTTTGATTTTCTCCCTTTTGACTGTGATTTTTCAATTTTTTTTTACAATGCGATTCTTTTTTAATTTATAGATGTTATCTGGAAGAATTTAACTGCTACTTTCCATCCTATGACAAGATAGCTTTGCCACACAGTTTGATTTGGTCAAAGTTCTTTTATTTATCGATTTATTTGTTAAAGTGAATAAAATTCTTAAATCAGCATCACAAAGTCTTGTCAGGGAACAGGTCACCATTTCAAAGCGACGAAACTATTTTGACACAAATTAAATTTAAGATCAAATTATTTATCAAAAGAATGCCTCTTGAGATCGATAGACTATTCGTAGCACTATGATACTCTTTTAAAAATCAAGAAAAGAAAATCCTGCTACTAGAGCAGTAATGTGAAGAACTTTGTTTGGGGACAGCAAAAAGCATTATTCTACAGCACCTTATACAGTTCTGTTAAAATAATAAGTTAATTATTTGAAAGATTTTCATATTCAGTTTGTAGGGAGCACAAAAATTGATCAAACATTTTCTAGAGCAATGTAGTAGATATTGAGTCCGACTATAACAATACATAATTTATAATTCCTCATTTTAGAAAATTACAGTGAAGTTGTGAATGTTGAAATATTTCTTACAGAACGACATTCAAAACTGCTAATTGTTTTTGTACTTATAATAAGGCAACTGCATAGACAAAACTTGTGAAAGCATTGCTATTTTTGAGGTCTGTTGCAAGAAGTCGGGTGTGAATAAGCCAGATAAGATCAATAAATTGCTGAGAGAAATTCCAAGTTAAGAAGCTCCGCTTGAAAACTGTCAGGTTGTTCATTTTGAATTTTTTTATCTTCTGTAATATGGAACTTGTTGATTACATAAGACAAATTTGAAATCAATGTTCACTAAAACCCTGCAAATCATTGAAGAAATTTGACTTGATAGAAGGCTTGTAACTAAAAGTGATAGAAAATAAGTGGAAATTTTACACTTCATTTGGTGCAACTAAGCATATGCAAGGTAAAAGTGTTCATAAGTTGGTGAAATGTAGCCGTGATAGTGATAAACTAAGAAAGGCGATAATGAAGTAAAAACTGTAAACTTTGAATCTTTTATGATACAGCTGCATCTGGGCTTTTTGGTTAATGCACCTGTCCAACCCATGCCAATGTAGAAGAAAACAGTGGTAGTGTTTGATTTGAAGAGTGTTGCTTTTTATCTTTTTGCTGAGATTGTAAGGAATGAAGCCAGTATGCTCCGCTGGATGTGTAATGTCAGTGTGCATACACAACAGAAAGTAACTGCTTTGAGAGAAAAGTTGGACCTAAGAAGCGTCAGATGTAGTGTGTAACAGAGACGACTGCGCTGGTATGGACACATGGTGCGAATGGATGAGGATAGCTGTGTGAAAAAATGTCACACCCTAGCAGTTGAGGGAATCAGTGGAAGAGATAGACCGAGGAAGACCTGGGATGAAGTGGTGAAGCAAGACCTTCGAAAATTGGGCCTCACCAAGGCAATGACTAGTGACCGAGATCTTCTGAAATATGCTGTGCTTGAGAAGACCCGGCAAGCCAAGTGAGACCATAACCCATGGACTATGCCAGCGGTGTAACCAGCCCATTTATACTTTGCTTGCGAAGACATGTTGAGGCAAGTGAAATCAAAATCAAATTCACTGACGTGGCCAATGACAGCACCACCTGACTGGCACCCGTGCCAGTGGAACGTTTAAAGAACCGTCTGAGCGTGATTATTGCCAGCGTTGCCTTACTGGCATTTGTGCTGGTTGCACATGAAAAACAGCATTCGAGCGAGGTCGATGTTAGTGCCGCTGGACTGGCTCCTGTGCAGGTGACACATAAAAACCACCATTTGGGTGTGACTATCGCCAGTACCACCTGACTGGCCCTCGTGCCAGTGGCACGTAAAAGCACCCACTACACTCTCGGAGTGGTTGACGTTGGGAAGGGCATCCAGCTGTAGAAACTCTGCCAGATCAGATTGAAGCCTGGTGCAGCCATCTGGCTTGCCAGTCCTCAGTCACACCGTCCAACACATGCCAGTATGGAAATCAGACATTAAACGACGATGATGATGATGATGATGAAATATGAGTCCAATACAAGAAACAAACAAAGAGTTTCTCTTTCATTAGTTTCAATATCAAAGCTGTAGTGGGTACTTCTACCAACACAACTTCAACAACTTTCCTTGTGTTATTAAGATTCAATAAATGGGATGCTACACTGAACTCACTGGCATTTCAATTCAGAAATTGTAAACATTAAACTAGTATATCAAAATCTTGCAGACCATCAAGTCTCTTCCTCTTAATGCTGCATCAAATTACCAATATTGAAAAGACATGTAGAATTCCAAAACAATGTAGAGAAGCAAAATATGTTTGGAGAATAAAATAAATCTAATCTCTAGTCCCTAATAGAAAAAGGCCCTCACAGAAGGCAGCATATAATCATTCCATTTGCTTAATTATAGCAACCAAATTGTCATCAACTATCATCTTTGAAATGGCATCAGCTTATATGAAGTTCTTCAATTTCAGACAATGATCCAAAAGAAAGATAATACTTTTATGATTTTTTTTATAGGTTTGTCAAATGAGGCAAATTAGTTTCCATAACATTTTGGTAGCCCTGCCTCAGACTTGTAAGAATTTCAGTGTATGATGTCCAACCTGAATATCTGAAGGTAAAAAATGAAACCCAAACTGCTGGTCATCTTTATCTCCATATGAGTGCTAATGAAGAAGTTTAGATTAAATACTACTACTACTACTACTACTACTGTTGCCGCCGCCGCCACCACGAAGAAATGATCAAGCTCAGTAACAATCTATTAAGCAATAACTACCCCAAAAGCATACTCTCCACACCAATTATGAAGAAAAGAGAGGATGAAACCGATAAACTGTCCACAGTCTGTCTATCCTATGTGAAAGGCCTCTCCGAAAAGATACAAAAGATATGTGGCCCATATGACATCAGGACAGTATTCAAAAGTAATACAACACTTCACAAATATCTCCTTTGAGTAAAACCACCAATAGAAGACAATATGACTAAGA
>NC_068985.1:4762160-4763048 GCF_001194135.2 Octopus bimaculoides
GAATGAAAATAACGACCTGTAGATTGGAAATCATCATCTTCATCATAGTTTTAACATCCACATTTTATTAGGTTTCATGAGTCTGGCAGAATTCATCCATATAGATATTTGTTAAAGTTTAAGGACTTAATGTGTTTCCTTGGTCTTTAGACACCTATGGAAAGACAATTGGAGCTAAACAACAATAACTGTAATAGTAACAACAATAACCACAAAAGTCAAAGTCAATGCTGCTGCTGCTATTGGTGCTGCTGCTGCTGCTGAAGCTACCGGTGGTGCTGGTGCCACTGCCACTGCTAACCAACCATTATTTCAAAAAAGATAGATCCCAGTAATTCACCTTGAAAAACAAAACAATGATAAATCTAAAAACAACTGTTAAGGGCTCTGGTTTGAGATAAAACAGAGATAACAAGCCTGTGATCAGGATGCTTGTCTGTTTCAGCTCACATTAACAGAGGATCTACTAACTTATTTCCAACAGCTACACAAACTCAATATGCTGCCTCGTATAAAATAAATAATAAGAACTAACCATGCTATCTCCACAATGTTTTTCTGCTTGAAATCTGCAAAAGAAAGAAAGGAACACATATAATGACTATCATCATCAACATCATGATCATCATCATTTTTATGTCTCTAGACAAAGATAAACATCATAAGATGATAACTTTTTGTACAACTTCATCTTTAGACATGAATTCTCTTTTAATATTGGAACCTACATTTGGACTTCATTTCAATTAGTTTCATTTCTGAACCACATTACAAGTTTTATTCTTGGCTTAATGCATGGTACCAGACCATTAATATTTAGTAAAGACAGAAATATTGGTTTCAAATTTTGGCACAAGGCCTGTAATGTCAATTGGTACTTATTTTATC
>NC_068985.1:4763218-4765442 GCF_001194135.2 Octopus bimaculoides
AGAAATATCGATCTGATGTCACTTCTGGCCTTACTAATTGCATTATTGGTAAGACGTATATGTCCTGATTCTTTGATTCTCATGAGTTTCCCACTTTGGAATTACGAAATCTTCATTCTATAGCATTATATTCATTCATTTCTCACTCCATATGTATTAAAATGTTTATTCTATCATTAACGCTTTTCAATATTCTTCCATCCCAACCTTTAGAACCTCTCAGTGTTTCGTGTACAAGGCCTTCCATAAATGCAGTTTTACTGTTCCAACTGAAACAATGCAGATGGAGATGCATAAAATATACATTTTCATCTCAAAAGATGAAGTTAATAATCTGAAAATCTTATAATCACATCTGCAATAACTCATCTCAAATATTTATAAGAGTGTAATGGGTGCTTTTGCTTGCCACCTGAACGGTTGCTATTTATGTATCACTGGATTGCTTTTATGTGCCAATTAACATGATACCGGTATTTGCTCAAACACAACATAATGCCAAAGATCTTGGACATAGCCTCATTTGATCAGGATAAAATATTGCGATTGATTTGCGGTGCAACTAGGGCCAAAGACTAACCTCACAGAGGCTAGAGTCATAGAGGTGATTAAAGCACTCAAGTGTGGCAAGGCAGATGAAGTGGATGAGATGTTAAGAAAAATAAAAAGAGAAGGTATTCTCTGGTTGATTTGTGTATAGCATGGACTTCTGGAAGGACACCAAAACAATGGCAGTCTGGGGTGATGATCCCAATTTTGAAAAAGGGAGAGAAAACTCAAGGAAACAAATGTCTGCACTCGGAATTCCTTGATTTGTATATGTGTTATTCCTTGTTTCTGTTCTGGGTTGATATAAAAACTATAAAAGTTACATGACAAGGACTTATTGAAATTAAAATAGTAGTAGTAGCAGCAGCAGCAGGCATCCGTCGGTCTTGAGCAGCCATGGATTTGCATCCAAAGAAATCATGTCCGCTGCTGATGGTGGTGCAGCGCCCGTGTTGGCTGTACAGGCCCACACGGCAGTGGCAGTCACAGATACAGCGACTGCATTTGAAGGAGCTGATTTTTCCATCTGTCGAATGCACTTTTCTTTGATGGTGAGCACCAGTTCTTCTGCCACGTTCTTCATTCCCTCTCACAGTATTTGCCTCCAGTGTGGGTGATCATTTGAAACTTGTTCGTGTTTTCCTTGTATCGTCTATCTGGATGTTTTGTCCCTTTCTTGTATCACCTAACCGTCTGGATGTTTTGTCCCTTTCTTGTATCACCTAACCGTCTGGATGTTTTGTGTTCTTGTCCCATTCTGTATTCATCATCATCATCATCGTTTAACGTCCGCTTTCCATGCTAGCATGGGTTGGACAATTTGACTGAGGACTGGCGAACCAGATGGCTACAACAGGCTCCAATCTGATTTGGCAGAGTTTCTACAGCCAGATGCCCATCCTAATGCCAACCACTCCGAGAGTGTAGTGGATCCTTTTAGTCAGGTGGTACTGGCAACGGCCATGCTCAAAATGGTGTATTTTACATGCTACCTGCACAGGAGCTAGTCCAGCGGCACTGGCAACAACCTCGCTCGTGATCACATTTATACCTGATGATCTCCTCATTTCAATAAGGTAAAAATCCAATAAAAACAAAATTTAATACAAAAACTTACTTAGCTCCTTCTCTGTCAATACTTTTACGGTTGCACAGGTTGTTCCAAAGACTTTTGTAACCCTATAAATATTCAAAATGTAAGCACATGTTTAGACTTTATAATAAAATTAATGATTTAACATCTGTAGTTCTATTTTACCATGTTTTGATTGACTCTTCAATCAAACAGAATATTGCCTAATTTCCTGAAGCAATTGGTTGTTTTGCTTCTCTACATCTACAGCAACATCAAATTTCAGATGTTTGATTCAAAAACAGACAGAAACATTGGAATAATTCCAGAACATATTCTTTCAACCAACTTTGTACTGTAGGAAAATTAAAGTAATAATTTATAAACAATGCACAAGATCACACATTTTGTAGGAGTCTAGTTATTTGGCCACAGAACTCAACTAATAAAGGAATGTGGTTTACTACTTAGGGTTATAACTTCACAATTATAAAGTAATGGCTTTGGTTCCTGGACCAAGAGGTACATTATGCCCCTGAGTAAAACAGTTCAGTATATTTCCCTCCAGTCTACTTAGCTGACAATAAGCAACAAATGAGTGGT
>NC_068985.1:4765567-4770074 GCF_001194135.2 Octopus bimaculoides
CAGGTCATATTATTTTGTGTGAGATAGCTATGGGGTTATTTTTATGGGTTATTTTTCTAAATACTTGACTGATAATTTTTTTCTGAAATCAGAAAAGATGAAAGACGAAATTGACAAATCTGGGATTTAAAATCAGGCAATAATCCTCCACTTCATTAAAAGAAGTTGCAAAATATTCATCACATCTTGAACAAGAGAGAAAAAACGTTAAGAGATTTGGATATACTGGATTTTACAGTATCCAGATATAGTATTTGTGTAAGAAAAGAAGACAAAATGGTATCACTTTCAACAACATTGCTCATTCAGAAATGACCTGTGATTAAGCCTTCCTGATTGAATGCTCCCATATCCAGCCTGAATAATCTAACTGTTGTATATTCACACGAACCGTATATGACAATATCATTTTCAAAATAAATACTCTCATCATTGAAGTTTTAAAGCCACAGGATAATGCATGATTAATTCAAAACAATGTGAAAAAATAAGCATCAATGTTATCTAAGGAAAAGACAAAGGCCAATACAGTTTCACAGTATGGCTGTGAGAAGGGAAAGGGCAGGCTGAGATATCACAAGGCATCCAATCAGGTGTTTTAACAATCCTGGACTGCTACTGTTATTATCAAATTCCAAAAGGGAAAGGTAAATATAATTTCACTGGTATTTGAACTCAGAATGTAGACAAATATCACAAAGCCTTCCACCTGATGCTCAAATCATTCTGTGAATATACTGCACTCTAAAAGAATCATATCAACTAACCTCACAGTCTTTGAAGTATCTCACTGCCAGCTTCCTGCAAAAAATATACAAACAAATTTTCATCACATCATCACAATCATCAGCTCACAAAAAACTGTTATTTTGTGTTTGTATATTTTAACATTTTAATCTAAATCTACAATTCATTTGAATAGGTCAAATCTTTAATTATCACCAGGTATCATGTTTGTTGATGTCTGTAGTGTATCAAACTGGAATATATTTGAATTATAAGTCTTTTGAAGACCTTCATCGATAATTAATCTTTAGAGAACGCTTAAGGTTTTTGCAGTTTTTTTCCTAAATGTATTTGAATGAGTTTTTATGGACCTTTCTTACAATCCTTGCTCTTCCCAATGCAGCAGATTTCAGAATTGATGCAATTCTTGTAATTATACAAAACTCAATAAGGAAGCCTTTAAGTCTGTTGGTGACGACTGAGATTATTAATTGTTCTAAGTTAATATCTTTATTGTCCCTTAACATTGTGCCACCTTGCTTCTCCTTGCCTGGCTGACTGAGGTAGCCAAGTACCACCTCTATAATAAGACAACTATCTCTGCCTCTCTGTCATACACTAACCTCTTCCCAGGCTCACAGCCACATCCCTCCATTCCTCCCCTTCTCTCAACCAGGAGCCCTTTGTCTTGCAAGTCACTTGGCAACTCCACAGGTGCTGGTGCCACATGATGGTATCTGTGCAACTGCCATGTAGGAAGTTCCCATGCTACTGCTACATAAAATGCGCTGAGTACACTCTGTAAAGTAGTTGGCATTAAGAAGGGCTTCCAGCAGCATTGACCATGCCAAAACATACAACTGGAGCCTGCTGGGGCCCTCCAGCTTACCATCTGTTTTCCATGCTAGCATAGGTTGGACTGTCTGACTGGAGGTGGCAAGGTGGAGAGCTGCAACAGGGGTCAGTCCCCTACTTTGGTAGGTTTCTATACCTGGATGCACTTCTTAATGCCAACCACTTTACAGAGTGCACTGGGTGCTTTTAAAGTGGCACCAGCAGAGATACATCTTACATGGCACCAGGAATGGGGAATTTTAATTTTAATCAGAGTTTAAAACCTTTATTGTTCAATTCATTTCAATGTGAACTGGGGAAAGAAATGATCTTGAACTAAAAATTCCCCCCTTATTCTGTTCTGTGGGTGTATGGAATAGGCTTGAGCCTTTTGTCTTGCAGTTAAATACATACAAACAAAAATAGTGTATTAAAAGTTGCATAACCAGGACTTACTGAACTTGAAATAATGAACATATAGATTCCATGTTGTCTCATATCAACAATGTCATGGCTTCTCTTACTATTTCCTACATTTATATTTCCTTATATCGTTATCATATTTATACAACACAATCTCCTCATAATTCAAAGTCAAAATCAAAGTTAAGCAGAATGTTATATATTCACTTACTTGGCTTCCACAAGTCCAAAAGCTTCTAGATGAGCATCCACATCCAAGAGATAATATTTATACTTCTAAAAAAGTTTACAATAAAAGCATTTGTTGTGACTTTATAATAAAAACACTGATTTGATATTAATAATTCTCTTTTGGACTGGTTTCGACTCTTCGATGAAACAAAACATTACCTGACTCACAGAAACACTTTTAAAAAAAGCTTATCCTTTTCTCTATACATTCTAACTTCCAGTAAAGAGCTGAAATCATTGACTGATGGGGGATATTACCTAACTTGAGAAGTGATGCAGTAAAGGGACGTAACATAATACTACATGGCACTTCATCTTGCATTGTCAACTGATTTTGATATACCTCTCTTAAAAAAAGATTCAATGCAGTCACTAAAAGATAGCAGCAAATATCTCCCTTAAATCTTGCAAAAAACTAAAAGGTGTGGCTGTGTGTTAAGTCTATTATATGTAGCAAGTTTATATTTGAAAGGAGGAATGGGTACTTCTCCTACCAACCACAAACTCTACCTCTGCCTATCACCTGATATGTTATGTGTTGTCTTATCAGACATGAAAAGATGAAAATCTATGTTGACTTCAGTATGATTTTGAATTCAAAAGGTCAACAATGGTGTTATGCTGTCATGTGATCTGCTCATCTATACCTTCATCAACTATCATTATCATCATCACTTAACATCCGTTTTCCATGCTGGCATGCATTGGACAGTATGACAGGATCCGACCAGGCTCCATTTCTCCATTGAATTGCTAATTCAAACCAATTTACAGAGTGTAGTGGATGATCTTATGCAGCATCAGCATGGCTGTGTATACACGGCACCAGCACCCATAAGCCTCCAAGATTATGAATGCTCAGCTAGAGAAGGATACAGTGAGCATGCCTGTATGCAAGGACAACCCCACCTCTGCTTAGCTTGACATGTCTTGTCAAGCACAGCAAGCCACCAGGAGCCCTAGTCCCTGTCCTGTCATTCCCTCCGTGAGACCCAACATCTGAGGATCCTCTCTCACCACTTCATCCCACATCTTCCTGGGTCTACCCTTTCCGTTTTAAAAGTGTTTAACATAAGTTTTCCTGGAGGGGACGATTAGTTTCCATTTTAATTTGGTAAAGCTGTTTGTTGCTTGGCCTCAACATCTGAACGAAAAAACAAATGGATGGAGAGGAAACTGTTGATTAGGTCCAAATGCATGAAGGTGAGAGAATTGATGCTAAAGGCACCCAAGAAGCAGATGGTGGTGTTAAACTGGGTGGTATGTAAACCCTGTACCCAGTTTCCTGATAAAGCAAAGGAGTTTGATGAAAACCAAACAACTGGTCATCTTATGTCCATATGAATGAAAATAACGACCTGTAGATTGGAAATCATCATCTTCATCATAGTTTTAACTTCCACATTTTATAGCTTTCGCGGGTTTGGCAGAATTTATTCATATAGATATTTGTTACAGTTTAAGGACTTAATGTGTTTCCTTGGTCTTTAGACACCTATGGAAAATCAATTGGAGATAAACAAAAATAAATGTAATAGTAAAAACAACACCCACAAAAATAACAATCAATGCTGCTGCTGCTAGTGGTGGTGGCACTACTACTGAAGCTGTTGGTGGTGCTGCTGCTGCTATCCCCACTATTCTAAAAAAGAAGACCCCAACAATTCACCTTCAAAACGAAAATGATGAAAAATCTAAAAACGACTGTTAAGGGCTCTGGTTTGAGATAAAATAGAGATGAGAGATAACAAGCCTGTGATCAGGATGCTTGTCTGTTTCAGCTCACATTAACAGAGGATCTACTAACTTATTTCCAACAGCTACACAAACTCAATATGCTGCCTCCTATAAAATAAATAAATAAGAAGAACTAACCTCATTTTCAAAAAAATGTCTTTTTACTAGAAATCTGCAAAAGAAAGAAAGGAATACATATAATGACTATCATCATCAACATCATGATCATCATCATTTTTATGTCTCTAGACAAAGATAAACATCATAAGATGATAACTTTTTGTACAACTTCATCTTTAGACATGAATTCTCTTTTAATATTGGAACCTACATTTGGACTTCATTTCAATTAGTTTCATTTCTGAACCACATTACAAGTTTTATTCTTGGCTTAATGCATGGTACCAGACCATTGATATTTAGTAAAGACAGAAATATTGGTTTCAAATTTTGGCACAAGGCCTGTAATGTCAATTGGTATTTATTTTATCAACCCTCAAAAGAAAGAAGATGACTTTGCTGAGATATAAACTCAGAATGTGAAGATGGACAAAAT
>NC_068985.1:4770854-4771539 GCF_001194135.2 Octopus bimaculoides
GAAACAAAGAAAAAACAAAACATGTTATTGTGAATCTGTGTAGTTTGGTAGAGTTTTAGAGTAATTAAGAATGAGGCCAGACTGGAGTTTATATTCTGGCGGTCCTTGTGGTCTAAATGGACACCATACAGATTCAAGAACGAAAGCTACATAACCTTCATAAAAGAGGATCACACCTTCAACAGGTCTGAGGTGTAGAATTCCACTTGGGGCATTTGCTTGCTCATTTCCATATGCATAACAATTTGTCTCTTTGTTAAATATTATCAATTAAGCACCAAAGATAACCTTGCAGCATGTAGAGTCCATTGACTTTGGCTCTTGTTGTACATCACAAGAACGTATTCCCAAAGATGATCATGTCTCTGAAGACTGTTCCTTAGAATTCACTTTAGCCATATTCCTGACAATAGCATCTGGCTACACTAGCAGTCTAGGCATGACTTTTTGTCAGAACATAAGGTATAGCAACTGAGAAGTGAAAACCATTTTAACTGACCAGCTGTGGCTACTTAACTCTTTGGCATTTAAAGCAGTTATATCCAGCCCGAATGTTCCATCTGATTTATGTTGAAGATAGCCAGATCTGACATTTCACACCTACCCTACAATCTCATTCTAAAAATAAACAAACATCTCATGAAATATGCAAAGCTACAAGATAAACCATGATCAATTCAAAATG
>NC_068985.1:4771549-4772425 GCF_001194135.2 Octopus bimaculoides
TGCCATGCAGTAATTGAGGATATAATTTATATATTTTTTATGTTTGTTTTGGTCATCAGACTGCAACCATGCTGGGGCATTACCTTCAAGAATTTTGGTCAAAGGTATGAACCCTTGAACATATAATTGAGTAAAGACAGAGAGAGATATGGAGGGTGGTAAGTGCCAGGGCATACCCATGAGGTTTGAAGGTCATAATATAAGTGGCAGGATATTACCAAAGAAGCGTGATTAGAGAGTGGGGAGAAGTGAGAGGTGAAAGCTTGGGTGCATATACAGTGGGGAAGGGCTACCAGGTAGCAATGATACAGAGAAACAGGGCTGTGAGGACAAGATTGAGGAGAGAGAGGTAAACATAATGCCCAAAGGAGGATATATGAGGAAGAGATGTGAAGATGTAGATTGCTTTATTGTGGTTGGGTGTGTGGAAAGGTTTATTGTTACATGTGAGTGGAGCACACAGGTCAGGGGCTAGTGGGTAGCAATGATACAGTGAGGAAGGAGGAAATGCAAAGAAGGGAAGAAGGTAGATTGACTTGTTAAAGTAGGGTGTGAGAAATGTTTTCTTGTTACACAGTGCTTCAAGATCTCAGTTTTGTAGACATGGGTAGGTCTTCTCAAGAACATCACATCACCAAACATTTCGGTCCATTGTTATTTCTTCTGTGAAGCCCAACATTCTCAGATCCATCCTTACCCCTTCATCCCATGTCTTCCTGGGTCTTCCTACTCTGCAGGTACCATCCGTTCAGTAACTAACACTTCCTTATGCAGCTGTCCTCATTCACACGCATCACATGCCCAGACCAATTTAGTCTTCTCTCTTTTATGATACATTTCATTCTACTTATCCCCAACATTTCTCTCAATATATTT
>NC_068985.1:4772590-4774643 GCF_001194135.2 Octopus bimaculoides
TGTGCATGCACACTGATGTTGCACATCCACAAAAGCATAACACCTTCATTTCTCTCCAGTCTACGCATGTCTTTTGCATTCTGAGCTCGTGTCTCAATAACATGGAGTATAACCATTCACACACAAGCATCATACAACCTACCTTTCACTCTGAGAGAGAGACCTTTTATTGTGAAAACAGGTAATAGCTCTCTCAACTTTCTCCATCCTATTCTTATTGTAGAATAGTTTCAAATCCTGGCACAAGGCCAGCAACTTCAGGAGAGGGCTAAGTCAATTACATTGCCCCCAACTGCTCAGATTTTACTTATTCTATCAAACGTGAAAGGATGAAAGTTAAAGTCAACCTCAACAGAATTTGAACTCAGAATGTAGAGATGGACAAAATGCCACTAAGCAATATACCTGTTGTGCTAATGGTTCTGCCAGTTCACCAGATCATCATCTTTGTCGTTAAATGTCCACTTTAATACTGCATAGGTTGGACCGTTTGACTGATGACTGGCAAACCAGGAGGTTGCACCAAGCTCCAATCTGGTCTGGAAAAGGTTTCTACACCTGGATGCCCTTTCTAATGCCACCCACTCCAAGAGTGTAGCAGGTACTTTTTATGTGCCACCGGCATGGGGGGCCAATCAAGCAGTACTGGCACTGACCACACAGAAATGGTGCTTTTCATGTGCCACCGGCACGAGAGCCAGTCAGGCAGCACTGACAAGGTACATGCTCGAACGGTGCTTTTTATGTGCCAGCGACTTGTGACCAGTCATGGGGCACTGGCATTAACCATGCTCGAATGGCGTTCTTAATGTGGCATGGGTGCAAGTCAAGTAGTACTGGCATCAGCCACAACAATGATTTCACTTGACTCAGCAGGTCTTTTCAAGTACATTTTATTGCCCAATGATTGAAGGTTACTCTTAAATGGGCCAGTTACAGAAAACTGACATAGGCCACGGCTATGGTCTCACTAGGCTCGCTGAGCCTTCTCAAGCACAGCATATCTCCAAAGGTCTTGGTCAGTTGTCAGTGCCTCTGTGAGGCCCAACATTCAAAGGTCGTGCTTCACCACTTCATCCCAGGCCTTGCTGGGTCTTCTTTCTCCGAATGTTCCCTCCACTGTTACGGTGTGACACTTATTCACACAGCTATCCTCATCCATATGCTACAAATGACCATACCAGCACAGTTGTCTCTCTTGCCCACCACATCTGATGCTTTTTATGTCCAACTTTTCACTCAGGGTGTTTACACTATGCTATGTATGCACACTAATCTTACACATCCAGCAGAGCATACTAGCTTCATTTCTTGTAAGCTTACGCATGTCCTCAACAGTCACAGCCTATATTGTGACCAAAGTTATACAACACAATCTCCTCATTTCAATTAAGTAAAAATCCAATTTAAACAAAATGTGATAAAAATATTTACTTAGCTCTGTCTTTGTCAATATCTCTATTGTCCAGTTCAATGCAAAAATCTCCGTAATCCTATAAATATTCAAAATGAAAACATATGTTTAGACTTTTATGATAAAATTAATGATTTAACATTGGAGCCTGGTGTAGCCATCTGGTTCGCCAGTCCTCAGTCAAATTGTACAACCCATGCTAGCATGGAAAGTGGACGTTAAACGATGATGATGATGATGATGATGATGATGATGATGATGATGATGATGATGATGAGTTCTATTTTACCATGTAACTGACGTTGAGTGTGCCAACTCTGAGGGTGTGGGAGGTGTGGGCCTGTGAGACCCTGGGATGAGGGACAGCAGTGTCATGTACCTGAAAAGAAAGCCTGCATTTGGCAGAACTCATAGACAAACAATAGCCTACAACCTGCATACACTACACCATCTTTATTGCAAAATAAACTTTTTAAATGCATATCAATGCTTGTGCCTGCTTTGTGGGTGTGAAAGTGGATGGCTGTATTTTAAATGGATGTGGGCATGGTTGGGTGGGTAAGACATTCAATTTGAAACCACATGATTCTTGATTCAATCCCAATGCACAGCACCTTGGGCAAGTGTTTTCTACCACAG
>NC_068985.1:4774653-4778572 GCF_001194135.2 Octopus bimaculoides
TGTAGAAGACCAGCTGTTGCATCTACATTGAAGCCTCCCTCTGTCTACAGCACAATGTTATCTAAGGAAAAGACAAAGGCCAATACAGTTTCACAGTATGGCTGTGAGAAGGGAAAGGGCAGGATGAGATATCACAAGGCATCCAATCAAGTGTTTTAGCAATCCTGGACTGCTATTATTATTATTACCAAATTCAAAAAGGGAAAGGTACAATTAACTGCATTGATATTTGAACTCAGAATGTAGACAACCAAGACAAATATCGCTAAGCCTTCCACCCGATGCTCTAATCACTCTGTCAACAACATACTGGATTGTAAATAAATCATATCAACTAACCTCAAAGTCTTTGAAGTATTTTTCTGCAAATTTTCTGCAAAAGAAAGAAACAAATTTACATCACAATCATCATCATTATTTCTACATCAGCTCACAAAAAGAACCATTATAGAACTGTTATTTTGTGTTTGTAAATTTATTATTTCAATCTAAATCAACAATACATTTGAATAGGTTCAATTCCTGATTATCACTAAGCATTATATTTGTGGATGTCTGCATCGTATCAAACAGGAATGTATTTGAAATATCAGGTTGAGTAAAAAGTAATCAATGTTTTGAAACATGAAGGATTTGTACCAAATTTTTGCAGAGAATAAAATTTTCTTTTCACATTTTTTTTTTTGCAATTGTCTCTTTAATACAGACATAGACTTGTCAAATGCATCAATAAATTAACATTGATATCTTTTTCACCGTTGTTATAACCATCTGAAATGGAACTGTCGAAGTGTGATATTCAAGCAATTTTGTTATTGTTATAAACCCAAACTGGAATATCAAAATTTAAAAGGTTTTAATTGACTAAAAATACAGCAATCTACAATAGAAACAAAGATTGCTAAATTGTAAGCAAAACCAAACTTCAACGCAATAACAGTTTTATGAAGCGAGTTGCTACAGTCTCGACTAACTAAAATCTAACACTGAACACGTCCTGCCGCAAACAGAACAGAACTCCACACAGTTGCACTGCAAGCAAATAACAGCAATCGAGACAATCAAAGTCATGTGATCAAGACTAAAATCACAACAGTTATTCAACTTCTAAAAAGGATGTAAGGCACCTGAAACTGCTCGTGATATCAATGAAACATTTGGTGAGGAAATGACCAGTGAGTGGTCAGTTTGAAAATAGTTTAAATGATTTCGCAGTGGAGACCTGACCGTTGAAGATTGTAAGCGTAATGGATGCCCATCTGTCATTGATGACAGTCAATTAAAGACTGTCATTGAGAAAGATCCACGTAAGCCCACTCGAAAATTGGCAAAAGTACTTCGAGTTAGCAGAAAACTACCTGCAACAATTTGCATGCAATTGGAAAATCCAAAAAAGCTCAATAGATGGGTACCAAATGATTTGAATGAAAATCAGAAAATGCGCAGATATGAAATTTGCTCATCGCTTCTCCATTACCAGTCTGATCCATTTCTTGACCGTAGTGTAACTTGCGATGAAAAGGGGGTTCTGTACAATAACAAAAAATGATCTTCACAGTAGTTGGTCCAAAATGAAGTCCTGAAAACTTTGGCTACACCTGAGCTCTTCAAAAAGATGGTTGTGGTGACTGTTTAATGGTGTACTGCTGGACTCATCCACTAGAACTTCTTAAAACCTGGAAAAACCATTAGTGCAGAAACATATTGCCATGAAATTGCCAAAGTGAATGGAAAGCTGCTATTCCTCTGTCCCAGACTGGTCATCAGAAGAAGGACAATTATTCTTCATGACAATGCTCAACCACATGTTTCACTAATGATTCTCCAGAAGCTGAGGCAGCTTGGATATGAAGTTCTTCCCCACCCAGCTTATTCCCCAGACCTTTATCCTATCAACTACCACTTTTTCAAGCACCTTGATGGTTTCCTGCGAGAGAAAGCGTTCAAAAATCAAACCAATACCGAAAGAGCATTCAAAGAGTTCATAAGATCCGGAACTCCAGATTTTTATGTTACTGGAATAAACAAAGTTGTAACTTGTTGGCAAAAATGTGTTGATTGGTATTTGATGAATAAAATTTCCGTGCTGTTGAAATATATTGCGATAAATTTCATGTTTCAAAACATTGCTTACTTTTTACTCAGTCTAATATAATCTTTTGAAGATCTTCAGTGATTATTAATCTTTAGAGAATGCTGAAGGTTTTGCCAGTTTTTTTTCTAAATGTATTTGAATGAGATTTTATGGACATTTATAGGTAAATAGTATTATTCTTTCTACTTATTTTTATTATCATTCACAGTGTGCTGAATGTTTTACATTCAGAATCAGCATTCATGATAACTGGTCACAACCAGTTTCCTTAGATATCAAGGACCTTTCTTACAATCCTTGCTCTTCCCAATACAGAAGATTTCAGAATTGATGCAATTCTTGTAATTATACAAAACTCAATAAGGGAGCCTTTAAGTCTGTTGGTGACGACTGAGATTATTAATTGTTCTAAGTTAATATCTTTATTGTCCCTTAACATTGTGCCACCTTGCTTCTCCTTGCCTGGCTGACTGAGGTAGCCAAGTACCCTCTCTATAATAAGACAACTATCTCTGCCTCTCTGTCATACACTAACCTCTTCGCAGTCTCACAGCCATATCCCTCAATTCCTCCCCTTCTCTTAACTAAGAGCCCTTTGTCTTGCAAGTCATTTGGCAACGCCACAGGTGCTGGTGCCACATGAGAGCACCTGTGCAACTGCCATGTAGGAAGTTCCCATGCTACTGCCACATAAAATGCGCTGAGTACACTCTGTAAAGTAGTTGGCATTAGGAAGGGCTTGCAGCAGCAGAGACCATGCCAAAACATACAACTGGAGCCTGCTGGGGCCCTCCAGCTTGCCAGTTCCTGCCAAAATATCCAATCCATGCCATTAAATGATGATGGTGATACATGATGATCATGATGAAGATGATGATGGTAATGATGATGCTGATTACCATAAAACAAACACTTTTGAAAAATTTCTAAAGGTCTTTACTTGTAGGTAAAAAAAGTTTTACTTTTTATAATTGAATCAGGGCAAAATGAAGACAGACCAGGCTGAGATGACAATCATGTTAACTGACAGATCTTGCAGATCTAAATAGGATTATTATATGTAATGGTATATATCTTTACATGACTTTGTAGCACAGAAGATTTAAAAGATATAATTTCTTATACATTATTCGTTATTTGTATCAAATTTAAGATCTGTTTTCAATTTCAGTTTCATAAAAATGACACATTTTCATCATAAAGCAATCAAGATTGGCAGATGATTTTATCCAAAGTTTGATGTCATCATCATCAACATTGTTATCATCATTGAACATCTGTTTTTATGCAAGCATAGGTTGGACAGTTTGACTGGAACTGAAAGGTAGAGAGCTGCAACAGGCACCAGTCCTCTGCTTTAGCAAAGTTTCTACAGCTGGATGCACTTCCAACCACTTTACAGAGGGCATTGGGTACTTTTAAAGTGGCACTTTTAAAGATACATCTTACATGGCACCAGGAAATGGGGAATTTTAATTTTAATCAGAGTTTAAAACCTTTATTGTTCAATTCATTTCAAATGTGAACTGGGGAAAGAAATGATCTTGAACTAAAAATTCTCCCCTGTCTCTGTTCTGTGGGTGTATGGAATAGGCTTGAGCCTTTTGTCTTGCAATTAAATACATACAAACAAAAATAGTGTATTAAAAGTTGCATAACCAGGACTTACTGAAGTTGAAATACTGAACATATAGATTCCATGTTGTCTCATATCAACAATGTCATGGCTTCTCTTACTGTTTCCTACATTTATATTTCCTTATATCGTTATCATATTTATACAACACAATCTCCTCATAATTAAATATAAAATCAAAGTTAAGC
>NC_068985.1:4779252-4781192 GCF_001194135.2 Octopus bimaculoides
GGCTGTGTGTTAAGTCTATTATATGTAGCAAGTTTATATTTGAAAGGAGGAATGGGTACTTCTCCTACCAACCACAAACGCTACCTCTGCCTATCTCCTGAATTGTTGTATGTTGTGTTATCAGACATGAAAAGATGAAAATCTATGTTGACCTCAGCACAATTCTGAATTCAGAAATTCAAGAAAGATGTTATGTTATGCTCAGCTAAATCTTCATCATCATCATTTAAAGGATTGGATAGTCTGATAGGAGCCGACCAAGCTCCATTTCTCAGTGTTTGCAGGGTTTCTACAGCTGGATGCCCTTCCTAAAGCCAACCAATTTACAGAGTGCACTGGATGCTTTTATGCAGCACCAAAATGGGTGTGTATATGTGGCATTGGACTGGGTGGATTTTGTATGGCACCAGCACCCATGAGTCTCCAAGATTACAAATGCTGAGCTAGAGAAGGATGCAGTAGGCATTCCTGTATACAAGGACAACCACACCTCTACTTAGCTTGATGTCTCTTGTCAAGCACCGCAAACCACCAGGAACCCCGGACCCTGTCATTCCCTCCATGAGACCCAACTTCTGAAGATCCTCTCTCACCACTTCATCCCGCATCCTGCTGGGTCTACCCCTTCCACTTTAAAAGTGTTTTAAATAACTTTTTCTGGAGGGGTGAGTTAGTTTCCATTTTCATTTGGTAAAGCTGTTTGCTGTTTGACCTCAACATCTGAAGAAAAAAACAAATGGATGGAGAGGAAACTGTTGATTTGGTCCAAAAGCAAGAAGGTTAGAGAATTAATGCTAAAGGCACCCAAGAAGCAAATGGTGGTGCTAAACAGGGTAGCACTGAAAACCAGTAGCCAGATTTCTGCTACTGGTGGTGGTGATGCTTCTGTACACATTCTTATTTTAAAAAAGGAAGACTCCCCTTCCTCCATACACAAAATGATTCACCTTTGAAAACAAAAAATTCTAAATCTAAAAACGACTGTTAAGGGCTCTGGTTTGATGAAATAAAACAGACAAGAGATAACAAGTCTGTGGTTAGGATGCTTGTCTGTTTCAACTCACATTAACAGAGGATCTACTAACTTATTTCCAACAGCTACACAAACGCAACATGTTGCCTCATATAAAATAAATAAATAATAAGAACTAACCTTGCTCTCTCCAATATAGTCTTTTGCTAGATTTCTGCAAAAGAAATAAAGGGACACATATCATTATCACTATCATCATCAACATCATCATCATCATTTTTATGTCTCTATAAATAAACAATTATCTCATGAAATTCTCAAAGCTACAAGATAAACCATGATCAATTCAAAATGATGTGAATAAAGAAGCTTTACATTTCCCAGAGTAATCTGATTGCTAAACGGTTAATCATTGTATATTTTTTTAGTATCATCATATTTAATGATGCATATTTTTAAGTCCATGTAGAGTGTATTATTTTCAAAATACAACTCATAAGGATCAGTTTGCCACTCCTTCTCGTTCATCAAGTCTGCCATGCAGTAATTGAGGATATAATTTATATATTTTTTATGTTTGTTTTGGTCATCAGACTGCAACCATGCTGGGGCATTACCTTCAAGAATTTTGGTCAAAGGTATGAACCCTTGAACATATAATTGAGTAAAGACAGAGAGAGATATGGAGGGTGGTAAGTGCCAGGGCATACCCATGAGGTTTGAAGGTCATAATATAAGTGGCAGGATATTACCAAAGAAGCGTGATTAGAGAGTGGGGAGAAGTGAGAGGTGAAAGCTTGGGTGCATACAGAGACGTGTGGACTACCAGATAGACAAAGCCAACCTCAACAGAATTCAAAATGTAAATATGGACGAAATGCCACTATGCATTGTGCCTGTTGTGCTAACAATCCTGTTACCTCACCATCTTGTGTGTGTGTGTGTGTGTGTGTGTGTGTGTGTGTGT
>NC_068985.1:4781237-4788479 GCF_001194135.2 Octopus bimaculoides
GCGTGTGTGTGTGTGTGTGTGTGTGTGTATGCATATATATATATATATATATATCAGTATATTGTGATCACATTTATACAGCACAATCTCCTCATTTTAATAAAGTAAAAATCCAATTTAAATAAAACGTAATAGAAATATTTACTGAGCTCTTCTTTTGTCGACATCTCCTCTACTTATGTCTTTCAAAAGGTTACTGTAACCCTATAAATATTCAAAATGAAAGCATATGTTTAGACTTTATAATAAAATTAATGATTTAACATCAGTAGTTCTATTTTACCATGTAATTGACTCTTCAATCAAAATGGATATTGCCTGACTTCCTGAAGCAATTGGTTGTTTTGCTTCTCTACATCCACAGGAAGATCAACTTTCAGATGTTTGATTCAAAAACAGACAGAAACATTGGAATAATTCCAGAACATATTCTTTCAACCAACTTTGTACTGTAGGAAAGTAATAATTTCTAAACAAAGCACAAAATCACACATTTTGTAGGAGTCTAGTTATTTGCCCACAGAACTCAACTAATAAAGGAATGTGGTTTACTACTTAGGGTTATAACTTCACAATTATAAAGTAATGGCTTTGGTTCCTGGACCAAGAGGTACATTATGCCCCTGAGTAAAACAGTTCAGTATATTTCCCTCCAGTCTACTTAGCTGACAATAAGCAACAAATGAGTGGTGCAGGAGCACTCTCTCAATCCAGCTATCATGTCCTCACTGTTGGGTGAAAGGTAGGATGGTTGAGAAGTTATTTGTATTGAATTCTCATTGAATAGAAACATAAAACACTTAGTGAACGTACAGTTTCATGCTACCAGGTCATATTATTTTGTGTGAGATAGCTATGGGGTTATTTTTATGGGTTATTTTTCTAAATACTTGACTGATAATTTTTTTCTGAAATCAGAAAAGATGAAAGACGAAATTGACAAATCTGGGATTCAAAATCAGGCAATAATCCTCCACTTCATTAAAAGAAGTTGCAAAATATTCATCACATCTTGAACAAGAGAGAAAAAAACGTTAAGAGATTTGGATATACTGGATTTTACAGTATCCAGATATAGTATTTGTGTAAGAAAAGAAGACAAAATGGTATCACTTTCAACAACATTGCTCATTCAGAAATGACCTGTGATTAAGCCTTCCTGATTGAATGCTCCCATATCCAGCTCAAATATTCTACCTGTTCTATATTTACATGCATCTAACTTCTCATACCTACCCTACAATGTCATCCTAAAAGTAAATAATATGATCATTGAAGTCTTAAAGCTACAAGATAATGCATGATTAATTCAAAACTGTGAATAAATAAGCATTACCTTTGACAGAGGAATCTGAATTGTTTAAAGGATTAAACAAGAATAACAAAAATAGGAAAATTAAATAGAAGTCCAATACAAGAAACAAAGGCTTTCTCCTTCATCAGTTTCAATATCAAAGCTGCTGTGTCTACCAACACAACTTCAATAACTTTACTTGTGTTATCAAGCTTCAATAAATGGGATGCTACACTGAACTCACTGGCATTTCAATTCAGAAATTGTAAACATTGAACTAGTAAATCGAAATCTTGTATACTATGAAGTCTGTTCCCCTTAATGCTTCACCAAATTACCAATATTCAAAAAACATGTAAAATTCCAAAACAAAGCAGAGAAGCAAAATAAGTTTGGAGAAGGGAATATATTTCATCTCTAGTCCCTAACAGAACAAGGCCCTCACAGAAGGCAGCATATAATCATTTCATTTGCTCCATCATAGCAACTAAATCCTCGTCGACTGCCATCTTTGAAATGGCATCCACTTGCACTACGTTCTTAAGTTTCAGACATCGATCCAAAAAAAAGACAATACTTTTATGTATTTTTATAAGTCTGTCAGATGAAGCAAGTTAGTTTCTGTTGTGCGAGAGTATGATACCCTCTGGCGAGAAAGGACTGGACCATTACATATAAATAGTAGCCGTCTGAGTAAGTGAGTATTTCATGCTTGTTCCACAGTTTGTGTGTTGTTAGTTCAAAGTTTACAGTTTGAGTTAGCATCTTGGATTGTTGGTTCTTAAAACAATGATGTTACATTTGTGTGGTTACATTCTATTTGTTTCGATTATATTGTTATTACACTGTTGCAGTGCATGTTTTTTTATCCACAAGGGTATAACATCTGTTGACAAGGATTGTTCGAAACTCACAATGGTTATTTGACAATTTCTGCATTATGGCAAACCTATTAGCCACAGTAGTATAGTTTCAAGAGAAGCAACAGGAACAACCACAGGAATTGCAAAAACAAATACTACAACATCAACAATTAACTGAGTTACAGTCAGCGAAGTCCAGTAATTTCAAAGCACCTGAAGATAGAGAAATTCAGGCAAAGATTATCTCGATAATGGAGCAAGTGAATCAGGATTTATCTCAACAGACCATCACAGAAGAATATCAGACTCTGGTAAATCTTGAACTTGATGTGAAAAAATTACAACATAAAGACTCTGCAAAAATTCAAATGTATCGTCCCAGGTGGCAAAATCAAAAACAAAGTGTCAGGGCCCAATCCATGTTATGGTTGTGGGGAGGGGGGCCTACACTACAAAAAGGATTGTCTGTTTAAAAACAAAAAAGTGCTATAGTTGTCAGAAGCTGGGACACATGAGTCATTGTGGAACTATGAGTCTCAAACACAGAAAGTTCCAAGGTGTTTTCAGTGGAGAGTGATTGTGATGGGAAAACAAAAAAATTTATGCACATAAAAATAAATGATATGGATACCAAATTACAGTTAGACATAGGTAGTAACATCACGATTATAAAAGCGGATACTTGGAAAATATTGACAAACTGAGATTATGTAAAACAGCAAGAATAGCAGGTGGTTTAACAGGCGATAAATTACATTTCATGAGCAAAACATTTGTTGATGTCACGTTTTGAGGCAAAGACACACGAAACAGGCTCCAATCTGATTTGGCAGAGTTTCTACAGCTGGATGCCCTTCCTAACGCCAACAACTCAGAGAGTGTAGTGGGTGCTTTTACATGTCACCTGCACGAAGGCCAGTCAGGCGGTACTGGCAACAGCCATGCTCAAAATGTTACATTTTATGTGCCACCTGCACAAGAGCCAGTCCAGGGGCACTGGCAATGATCTCGCTTGAAAATCCTACGAAGGCCAGTCAGGTGGTAAAAATAAAAGAAGCTTTAGAAAATAAACAGAATAAATATACGAATGCCTGTAGTTTTTCACTTTGCGATGATATTTTGATGTGTGCCCAAAGGGGTGGTGGTTCCAACTACATTACAAAAAAGTGTACTGCAACAATTTCACATCCAGGAATGGCAAAGATGAAGGCCCAAACGAAGAGTCATATCTATTGGCCATCTATGGACTGAGATATCGAAAGCTTGGTGAGAATGTGGTAAGTTTGTATGCTCACAGCCAAAGCCCTGCCAATAAACTATCAATCATGGCCAGAGAGGCAGAACCCATGGTCTAGGTTACACACTGACGATGCCAAACCAGTAAACAGTGATTACTACCTAATCATAGTGGATAGCTGTACTAAGTGGCTGGACGTTTGCAGGTGCTATAGACAAACATCTAAGATAACTATAAAGTTCTTATATGAATAGTCTGATGAAACGGTGTCCCTGACACCCTAGTTTCAAACAACAGAATGCAGTTCTCTGGGTATGAATTTAAGAACTTCACCCTACCACCTGAGCTCAAACGGGCACTTAGAAAGATTAGTGGACACTTTCAAAAGAGTGTTAAGAAAATGTGGAATGAATTAAGAAGCTCTGAAGCAGTGAGAAATTTCTTAATAAACAGAATGACCCCCAGTCCCAGAATAAATTCGAAGAAGTCTCCTGCAGGATTGAGGTTCACAAGAAGAATAAAATCCATTTCTGATAAGCTGTTACCGGAGAAAAAAAGATGTAAAGAAAATACGAAAGAGCTACTAAAATACATCAAGACAGATGATAAAGTGCATTTCAAAACTAATAGAAATGTTAGGACTAGGAAGATGGCCTTGTTACCAGAAAAACTGGAAGTATGATGTATCTAATTAAAGGGACATATAAACCAACTATGGAAGAGGAATACCCAAGTTCAGGAAGAAATTCCCATGGAAGTATTCTGCGAAATATTCAATGTACCTGTACCAAAAGTAATAGAGCCCCAAAGAACCAGTATGAGAAAAAGGCAGATGAAACACCTTGAGATAAGTGAAAGAAATACTATATTAGTATATATATATGAGTAAAAAATTTCTTTATTTCTTTGAAACACTAAATCTCAGAAGAGGAGATGTTGTGTGAGAGTATCGACTGGTGAGAATGGATTGGACCACTACATATAAATAGCAGTAGTCTCAGAAAGTGAGTAGTTCATGCTAGTTCCACAGTTCATGTATTGGTGGTCCAAAGTTTACACTTTGAGTTAGCATGTTGGATTGTTGGTTTTTAATAGAATGATGTTACGTTCTGTGTGTTTACTGCCGTTTGTTTCAATTAGATTGTTATTACACTTGCAGTGTATTCGTTTAACCATAAACATATTACAGTCTCCATGACATTTTGGTAGCCCTGCCTCAGACTTGTAAGAATTTCAGTGTAGGATGTTCAACCTGAATATCTGAAGGTAAACAATAATCGGTGGAGAGGAAATCCTGATTTGGTTCAAATGCATGAAAGTGAGGGAATTCTCAGTAAAGTCACCCAAGAACCAATCTTTTAAATTATTCTGGTAGAAAACATGAGAAATCTCAGTCATGACATCTCTAATTAGAAACACATCAGAATGAACAGGTGACTTAGATGAAACTGCACCTTGTTACCTAATGTGATGCCACAGGTAGGCTAATGATATCGTTTACCTTATTTCTTAAATGAATTCTTAAGTCTTTAGAAAAACCTTCATAGATGACAGAATGTTGAAGGTTTTTGCAGGTTTATTTTTAACCATTTAACAGATCATTCAATCAAATGCAATGGATATTTATCTATATTGTTCTGAATTCCTAAAGCATTATCTTGTAGATCCAGTGTCACTACTAGTATTGCTGCTACTAATACTACCAGCAACAGCACCAGCACCACCATCACAACCATTAGTACAACAACAGCTGCTGCCACTACCAATATATTCAACACAGGACTTACATTGCTGCAAGTGTCATCTGTAGTTAGGTTGCTGCCCAATTTCAGACAGCATTAAGAGATTATCTGCAAAATTAATCCCAACACTGACATGAATTGAGGTAGAGGACGGGCAAATGCACAGGATTTGATCCTACGACCTAAGAACGTAAAATCCAATATTTTATTCCGACAACCATAGCATTTTTGCAGGTGTATCTACTTTGGCAGTCTATAATTAAATAATACCAGATTTTGTAACAAATTAGTTATTTTAAGCTTTTTAGTAATTGTTTAGCCCTAGGTCAGTCCTCTTCCAGCAGACCTATTATCCCAAAAGTATGTTTCTTATGATAAAACCCAAAAAGGACAATTTTGTAGGACCTCCATCACTGGTAGGAAAAAGTGAGGATGGAACCATCACTTGTTTGGTATCATCAGACCATATACCTCAAGTGAATGCTTACTACAGGAGGAATTCCACTGAATGCATCACTGGTACAGGTGGATAACACCTTAGACAAGTGTGTTCTACCACAGTAATTGCTTGACCAATTCCTTGTGAATAAAATTTGGTAGATGGAAACTGTGTAGAAGACCAGCTGTTGCATCTACATTGAAGCCTCCCTCTGTCTACAGCACAATGTTATCTAAGGAAAAGACAAAGGCCAATACAGTTTCACAGTATGGCTGTGAGAAGGGAAAGGGCAGGATGAGATATCACAAGGCATCCAATCAAGTGTTTTAACAACCCTGAACTGCTACTATTATTATTATTACCTAATTCAAAAAGGGAAAGGTACAATTAACTGCATTGATATTTGAACTCAGAATGTAGACAACCAAGACAAATACCGCAAAGCCTTCAAACCAATGCTCTAATCACTCTGCCAACGTACTGAACTGTAAATAAATTGTATCAACAAACCTTATGTCCTTCAAAGTATGTCTTTGCTAGTTTTCTGCAAAAAAAAAAACAAACATATTTTCATCACATCATCACAATCACCATCATTACTTCTACATTAGCTTACAAAAAGAACCATTACAGAATTATTATTTTGTGTTTGTACATTTTAATATTTTAATCTAAATCTACAATTCATTTGAATAGGTCTAATCTTTAATTATCACCAGGTATCATATTTGTGGATGCCTGTAAAGCATCAAACTGGAATGTATTTGAATTATAAGTCTTTTGAAGACCTTCATCCATCAATAATCTTTAGAGAATGTTGAAGGTTTTTATTATCATTGCTGGTGCACATGAATGTTTTACATTCATAATCAGTGTTCTTGATAATTGGTCACAACCACTTTACTCAGATGTCAAGAACCTTTCTTACAATCCTTGCTCTTCCCAATACAGCAGATTTCAGAATTGATGCAATTCTTGTAATTATACAAAACTCAATAAGGGAGCCTTTAAGTCTGTTGGTGACGACTGAGATTATTAATTGTTCTAAGTTAATATCTTCATTGTCCCTTAACATTGTGCCACCTTGCTTCTCCTTGCCTGGCTGACTGAGGTAGCCAAGTACCCCCTCTATAATAAGACAACTATCTCTGCCTCTCTGTCATACACTAACCTCTTGCCAGGCTCACAGCCACATCCCTCCATTCCTCCCCTTCTCTCAACTAAGAGCCCTTTGTCTTGCAAGTCATTTGGCAACTCCACTGGTGCTGGTGCCACGTGACAGCACCTGTGCCACTGCCATGTAGGAAGTTCCCATGCTACTGCCACATAAAATGCGCTGAGTACACTCTGTAAAGTAGTTGGCATTAAGAAGGGCTCCCAGCAGCAGAGACCATGCCAAAACATACAACTGGAGCCTGCTGGGGCCCTCCAGCTTGCCAGTTCCTGCCAAAATATCCAATCCATGCCATTAAATGATGATGGTGATACATGATGATCATGATGAAGATGATGATGGTAATGATGATGCTGATTACCATAAAACAAACACTTTTGTAGGTAAAAAAAAAGTTTTACTTTTTAAATTGAATCAGGGCAAAATGAAGACAGACCAGGCTCAGATGACAATCAAGTTAACTGACAGATCTTGCAGATCTAAACAGGATTAT
>NC_068985.1:4788579-4791979 GCF_001194135.2 Octopus bimaculoides
ACAATGTCATGGCTTCTCTTACTATTTCCTACATTTATATTTCCTTATATTGTTATCATATTTATACATCACAATCTCCTCATAATTCAAAGTCAAAATCAAACTTAAGTAGAATGTTATATATTCACTTACTTTGCCTCCGCCTGTCCAAAATTTTGCTGATAAGCATCCACTTCCCATTCAAACTTTTTATATTCCTAGAAAAGTTTATAACGAAAGCATTTGTTGTAACTTAATAATAAAAGTAATGATTTGACATTAATAGTTCTATCAGGATGAATAAAGCGTAAGCAACGTTTTGACCCATGAAGAATTTGTACTGGATTTTGGCAGTTTGGAATTTTTTTAAACCATTTTTTTTCAATCATCTTATTAATACAGACATAAATTTGCCAAATGCATCAATAAATTAACATTGATATTTTTTTCACCTTTGTTACAATCATCCGAAATAGAAGGATGTAAAGCAGCTGAAACTGCTTGCGATATCAATGAAACACTTGGTGAAGAAATGACCAGTGAGTGGTCAGCTCAAAAATGATTTAAATAATTTCAAAGCAGAGACCTGAGCCTTGAAGATCGCAAGCATAGTGGATGCCCATCTATCATCGATGACAGTCAACTAAGGACTGTCATTGAGAAAGATACCCATAAATCCATTCAAGAACTGGCAAAAGAACTTCAAGTTAGCCAGAAAACTGCCTGCAACCATTTACATGCAATTGGAAAATCAAAAAAAGCTCAATAGATGTGTACCACATGATTTGAATGAAAATCAGAAAATACACAGATACGAAATGTACAGACCAATCCATTTCTCGACCATATTGCAACTTGTAATGAAAAGTGGATTCTGTACAATAATAAAAACATTCTTCACAGTGGTTGAACCAAAATGTAGCACTGAAAACCTTCCCTAAACCCGAGCACTTCAAATAGGTCATGGTGACTGTTTAATGGTGTACTGCTGGACTCATCCTCTATAACTTCTTAAAACAAGGAAAAACCATTACTGTAGAAACATATTGCCATGAAATTGCCAAAATAAATGAAAAACTGCTACTGCTCCAGCTGGGACAGGTCATCAGAAGAGGGCCAATCATTCTTCAGGACAATGCTCAGCCACATGTTTCACTAATGACACTCTATAAATTGAGGGAATTTGGCTACGAATTTCTTCCACACCCAGCTTATTCCCACTGACTACCACTTTTTCAAGCACCTTCATGGTTTCCTTCAAGAGAAGGAGTACAAAAATTAAACTGATGCTGAAAGTGCATTCAGCTTCAGAATTCTAGATTTTTATGTTACCAGAATAAACAAACTAGTAACTCGTTGGCTAAAATGTGTTAATTGTAATGGTAATTTGATGAACAAAATTTCCGCACTGTTGAAATATATTGTGATGAGTTTCATATTTCAAAACGTCTCTTACTTTTCACTCTGCCTGATATTTTGGACTGGTTTGGACTCTTCAATGAAACAAAACATTACCTGACTCACAGAAACACTTTAAAAAAACAAAACTAATCCTTTTCTCTATACATTCTAACTTTTAGTAAAGAGCTAAAATAATTGACTGATGGAGGATATGGCCTAACTTGAGAAGTGATGCAGTAAAGGGACGTAACACAATACTACAAGGCATTTAATTTTGCACTGTCAACTGATTTTGATATTCCCTTCTAAAAAGAAAATTCTATGCAGTCACTAAAAGATAGCAGCAAATATCTCCCTTAAATCTAGCAAAAAACTAAAAGGTGTGGCTGTGTGGTAAGTCTGTTAGTTTATATTTGAAAGGAGGAATGGGTACTTCTCCTACCAACCACAAACTCTACCGCTGCCTATCAGCTAAATTGTTGTATGTTGTGTTATCAGACATGAAAAGATGAAAAGCTAATGTTGACCTCAGCATGATTTTGGATTCAGAAATTCAAGAAAGGTGTTATGCTGTCATTTGATCAGCTCAGCTACATCTTCATCAACTATCATCATCATCATCAGCATCATTCAACGTCTGTTTTCCATGCTGGCATGGGTTGGACCGTCTGACAGTAGCTGTCTAAGTTCAGTCTCAGTTTTTGCATGGTTTCTACAGCTGGATGTCATTCCTAACACCAACCACTTTACAGAGTGTACTGGATGCTTTTACACAGCATCAGCATGGGTGTGTATACGTGACACTAGAGTTGGTGGATTTTGTATGGCACCAACACGCATGAGTCTCCAAGATTATGAATGCTCAGCTAGGAAAGGATGCTGTGAGTATGCCAGTATGTAAGGACAACTACACCTCTGCATAGCTTGACATATCTTGTCAAGCACAGCAAACCACCAGGAGTCCCAGACCCTGTCCTGTCATCCCCTCTGTGAGACCCAACTTCTGAAGATCTTCTCTCACCACTTCATCTCACATCCTCCTGGGTCTACTCCTTCCACTTTAAAGTGTTTTAAATAAGTTTTTCAGTAGGGACAGCTTAGTTTCCATTTTAATTTGGTAAAGCTGTTTGTTGCTTGACCTCAACATCTGAAGGAAAAAACAAATGGATGGAGAGGAAACTGTTGATTTGGTCCAAATGCATGAAGGTGAGAGAATTGATGCTAAAGGCACCCAAGAAGCAGATGGTGGTGTTAAACTGGGAGGCATGTAAACCCTGTACCCAGCTTCTTAATAAAGCAAAGGAGTTTGATGAAAACCAAACAGCTGGTCATCTTATGTCCATATAAATGAAAATAACGATCTGTAGATTGGAAATCATCATCATCATCATCATCATCATCATCATAGTTTTAATATTCACATTTTATAGCTTTCATGGGTTTGGCAGAATTCATTCATGTAGGTATTTTTTATAGTGTCAGGATTTAACGTGTTTCCTTGGTCTTTAGATTCCCAGGGAAAGACAATTGGAGCGAAACAACAATAACCATAACTAACAACAACAGCCACAAAAATCACAGTCAATGCTGCTGCTGCTACTGGTGCTACCCCCACTATTTTAGGTAAGGAAGAACTCCAGTAATTCACTTTCAAAATCAACAAATACTAAATCTAAAAACGACCGTTAAAAGGCTTTGGCTTTTTGTCATAAAACAGATGAAGGATAACAAGTCTGTGGTTAGGATGCTTGTCTGTTTCAACTCACATTAACAGAGGGTCGACTAACTTATTTCCAACAGCTACACAAACTCAATATGCTGCCATGTATAAAATAAATAGGAGTGGCTGTGTGATAAGTAGCTTGCTTACCAATCACATGGTTCCGAGTTCAGTCCCACTGCGTGGCACCTTGGGCAAGTGTCTTCTACTATAGCCTCGGGCCGATCAAAACCTTGTGAGTGGATTTGGTAGACGGAAACTGAAAGAAGCCCGTCGTATATATGTATGTATATATATATA
>NC_068985.1:4793279-4794571 GCF_001194135.2 Octopus bimaculoides
CGGGATAAGATTTTGTGGTTGACATGAGATGCATCTTGGGCCAAAAACTAACCTCACAGAGGCTGAAGTCATATAGGTGATTAAAGCACTCAAATGTCACAAGACAGATGAAGTGGATGAAATTTCACCTGAGATGTTAAGAAAATTAAAAAGAGAAGGTATTCTCTGGTTGATTTGTTTATAGCAGGTGGCATGGACTTCTGAAAGGACACCAAAACTGGCAGTCTGGGGTGATGATCCCAGTTTTGAAAAAGGGAGGGAAAACTGAAGGAAACAAATGTTTGGACTAAGAATTCCTTGCTTTGTATATGTGTTATTCCTCGTGTTGAACTGCTAGGTTATGGGGATGTAAACACACCAACATCTCTTGTCAAGTGATGGTGGTGGGACAAACACAGATATAATCACACACACACATCAATATATACATACGACTGGCTTCTTTCAGGTTCTGTGCACAAAATTTACATGCAAGGCTTTGGTTTGTCCAAAGTCATTGTAGAGGACACTACTTAGGTGCCATGCAGCAGGACAGAGCCAGGAACTATGTGGCTGGGAAGCTAGTTTCTTACCACACAGCTAGGCCTGTTTATCATCATCATCATCGTTTAACGTCCGCTTTCCATGCTAGCATGGGTTGGACGATTTGACTGAGGACTGGTGAAACCGGATGGCAACACCAGGCTCGAATCTAAATTTGGCAGAGTGTCTACAGTTGGATGCTCTTCCTAACGCCAACCACTCAGAGAGTGTAGTTTAGTCAATTAAAAAAAAAAGATAGAGGTTGAGGGTACACAGAGGGTAGGGCTACTGGACAGCAATGATGAGAGGAAACAGGGCTGTGAGGACAGGATTGGGGAGTGAGAGGTAAGTATAGTGCATCTATTTAACATCATCATCATTTAACATCTTTTATGTGGCCAAGCACAGGTGAGGTCAGTTTTGGCTTGGTTTTTACAGCTGGATACCCTTCCAAATGCCAACAACAGAATTTGAACTCAAAATGTAAAGACAAACCAAAATGCCACCAAACATTATGCCTGTTGTGCTAACGATTCTGCCAGCTCACCACCTTATATATATATATATATATGTATATAATTATTACAAATAAAAGGGTAAAGGAATATTAATTTATTAATAAATTAATAAATAATAATTTTTACCAAGCACTTTGGTATGCAAACACCATTATCGGTAAAGAATTTATTTAAAAGTTCTTATAAATTTATAAACATAATTATGGGATCAGCAACAGTTGCTTTACCACATACTGAAGTTCAGAATATATA
>NC_068985.1:4797642-4799146 GCF_001194135.2 Octopus bimaculoides
GTGCTTTTGTAGCTCATTCATTCTTTTCTTCGATATCTCGATATCTTCTGTTGAAAAACCTTCAAATTCAGAATCACTGCTTGATAGCATGAAACTCCTCTCCATCTTCAAAGTTGAAAAAAATTAACGCCTCAAAAAATGTGGAAAAAAATCTTCCAAAATTCACTGAGTTCAAATATCACACCAAACAATGTTGGAGACAATAACTCAACTATTTGCAAAGTGAAATCAGGTGTTTTAACGAATGTACTAACGAGATTTGGGTTCAAATGTACATTCAAATAACAATGGGTACTCTCGGCTAGCTATGGCCAGGTTGGTTTCATGAATCAAAAAATTTTATGTATTATTTGGAAGAGGACTTTTATGGACTTTTTAGTTTTTATGTATTTTCAGATCATTAAAATGGAATGACAAGTGGACAAAACTGAGCATTTTCAACACCATTTGCCTTTTGCATTTAATCAAGATATTAAGCCCACCAAAGCTGCATGTGAGATTTGTGCAGTGTATGGATGAGGAGCAATGCCTCAGTGTACACCCTGCTGTTGGTTTCTGTTCCTCAAAAATACAAATTTTGATCTCAAGTACAAATCACACACACTGGTCAACCACTTGAGTTCAATGAACGTTGTCCATTGACAGAAGGTTGTTCACCAGTTTTTTTATCACACTCGATCCAATCTGCCAATTCTCTGGTCGTTTGATGTGGATTTTTGTGGAGATGTTGATTCAACCACTCTTCATCAAACTCAGTTGGTTGACTGGTGTGTGAGCCATTATTAATCTCAAAAATTCCCATTTTTGAAGCGCATAAACCAACGGTGGGCAGTACTTTGAGCTATTGCTCCTTCTCCATACATAGCACAAATCTCACAAGCAGCTTCGGTGGCCTTAACACCTCAATTAAATGCAGAAAGCAAATGGTGTCATTTTAATGATCTGAAAATACACAAAACTCAATAAAATTAAAAAATCAAAACACACTATTTTGTAGAGCAAAAAATTCTCTTTCAGAAAATATAACAGATTTATGAAAGCATCTTATTTCTGCATGCATTTTTCAATTTGAAAAAAAAAATAAAAAAAACGTTCATGAATCATTCGTCAAGCCAATACATTGTTGGAAGTGTTGCCTGTGGTTAGGCTGCGGTCCAATTTTAGACAACATGAAGAGATTATCTGTTGAATTAATCCCAACACTGACATGAATTGAAGTAGAGGAAGGACAAACTCTGAATAAAAATTTAAAAAAACACCACCTGCACTGGATTTGATCCTATGACTTAAGAGTATGCAATCCAATATTTTATTCCCACAACCATAGCATTTCTGCAGGTGTATATACTTTGGCAGTTTATAATTAAATAATACCAGATTTAGTAACAAATTAGTTACTTTTAGCTCTGTTTTAATCGTTTAGCCCTAGGTCAGTCCTCCTCCAGTAGACCTATTATCCCAGAAGAACGTTTCTTATGACTAAACCCAAAAAGGACACTTTTGC
>NC_068985.1:4799250-4802578 GCF_001194135.2 Octopus bimaculoides
TCCAATTTTAGACAACATGAAGAGATTATCTGTTGAATTAATCCCAACACTGACATGAATTGAAGTAGAGGAAGGACAAACTCTGAATAAAAATTTAAAAAAACACCACCTGCACTGGATTTGATCCTATGACTTAAGAGTATGCAATCCAATATTTTATTCCCACAACCATAGCATTTCTGCAGGTGTATATACTTTGGCAGTTTATAATTAAATAATACCAGATTTAGTAACAAATTAGTTACTTTTAGCTCTGTTTTAATCGTTTAGCCCTAGGTCAGTCCTCCTCCAGTAGACCTATTATCCCAGAAGAACGTTTCTTATGACTAAACCCAAAAAGGACACTTTTGCAGGGCCTCCATCACTGGTAGGAAAAAGGGGGGATGAAACCATCGATTGTTTGGTATCATCAGACCATTTATCTCAAGTGAATGCTTACTACAGGAGGAATTCCACTGAATGCACCAAAGGTACAGCTGATGGTATTAGAATGGTCAAGGGATAAAATCTAACACCAAAGAATAAGTAAAGTCCATGCAAAAGAGCTTGCTGCTACCAAATTTCATACACAACATTTGGCTTAACCACAGGTTAGGGGTTGAGTATTGAGATTGAACCTGAAATCACACAATTCCTAAGTAAACTTTTTAAAGCATATCAATGCTTGTGCCTGCTTTGTGGGTGTGAAAGTGGATGGCTGTATTTTAAATAGAAGTGGCCGTGGATGGCTGGCAAAGATATTTAATTTGAAGCTATATGGTTCCTGATTCAATCCCAATGCACATCAACTTGGGCAAGTGTTTTCTACCACAGTAATTGTTTGACCAATTTCTTGTGAATAAAATTTGGTAGATGGAAACTGTGTAGAAGACCAGCTGTTGCATGTACATTGAAGCCTCCCTCTGTCTACAGCACAATGTTATCTAAGGAAAAGACAAAGGCCAATACAGTTTCACAGTATGGCTGTGAGAAGGGAAAGGGCAGGATGAGATATCACAAGGCATCCAATCAAGTGTTTTAGCAATCCTGGACTGCTATTATTATTATTACCAAATTCAAAAAGGGAAAGGTACAATTAACTGCATTGATATTTGAACTCAGAATGTAGACAACCAAGACAAATATCGCTAAGCCTTCTACATGATGCTCTTATCACTCTGCCAATATACTGCACAGTAAATAAATCATATCAACTAACCTTAAAGTCGAAAAAGTATTTTGTTGCATATCTCCTGCAAAAGAAACAAATATTTTCATCACATCATCACAATCACCATCATTACTTCTGCATCAACTCACAAAAAGAACCATTACAGAAATGTCATTTTGTGTTTGTACATTTTATTATTTTAATCTAAATCTAGAATTCATTTCAATAGGTTTACTCTCTGAATATCACCAGCTGTCATATTTATGGATGTTATGGATGTCTGTAGAGGATCAAACCTTCATCGATCATTAATCTTGAGAGAATGCTGAAGATTTTTGCAGTTTTCTCAAAAATGTATTTGAATGAGTTTTTTTATGGAACTAGATAGGTTAATAGTATTATTTTCTCTTCTTATTTTTATTATGCAAACTTTCTTTTCAGATGCATATTGTTGTTGTCCCCCATTCCAGGGTCTCATGGGATTACACCTTCCACACCCTCAAAGTCAGCACACCTAATGTTTGAAGTGTCACACCCTAACAGTGGAAGGAATCTGTGAAGAGATAAACTCAGAAAGACCTGGGATGAAGTGGTGAACACAGCCTTCAAATGTTGGGCCACACAGAGGCAATGACAAACAACCGAGACCTTTGGAGATATGCTCTGCTTGAAAAGACCCAGCAAGCCAAGTGAGATCATAGCTGTGGCATAAGCCGGTGTCGCATAACCAGCCCATTTAAGTGTACCCTTCAAGTATTGGGCAATATTCCGCGCTTAAGAAGATATGTTGAGTGAAGTGAAATTGTTGTTGTGGCTGATGCCAGCACCGCCTGATAGGCACCTGTGCTGGTGGCACATAACAAGCACCATTTCAGCGTGGTTGATGCCAGTGCTGTCGGACTGGTTCCCATACTGGTGGCACATAAAAAGCATCCACTACACTCTCAGAGTGGTTGGCATTAGGAAGGGCATCCAGCTGTAGAAATATTACCAGATCAGATTGGAACCTGATGCAGTCTTCTGGCTAGCCAGTTTTCAGTCAAACCATCAAATCCATGCCAGCATAGAGAGCAGACATTAAATGATGATGATAATAATGATTCACATTGTGCATGAATGTTTTATATTCAGAATCAATGTTCTTGATAATTGGTCACAACCACTTTACTCAGATGTCAAGAACCTTTCTTACAATCCTTGCTCTTCCCAATACAGAAGATTTCAGAATTGATGCAATTCTTGTAGTTACACAAAACTCAATAAAAGACAACTAAGATTATTAATTGTTCTAAGTTGATATCTTTATTGTTCCTTAAATTTGTCCTACCTTGCTTCTCCTTGCCTGGCTGACTGGGGTAGCCAAGTACCCCCTCTATAATAAGACAACTATCTCTGCCTCTCTGTCATACACTAACCTCTTGACAGGCTCACAGCCATATCCCTCGATTCCTCCCCTTCTCTCAACCAGGAGCCCTTTGTCTTGCAAGTCACTTGGCAACTCCACAGGTGCTGGTGCCACGTGACAGCACCTGTGCCACTGCCATGCAGGAAGTTCCCATGCTACTGCCACATAAAATGCGCTGAGTACACTCTGTAAAGTAGTTGGCATTAAGAAGGGCTTCCAGCAGCAGTGACCATGCCAAAACAAACAACTGGAGCCCGCTGTGGCCCTCCAGCTTGCCAGTTCCTATCAAACTATCCAATCCATGCCATTAAATGATGATGGTGATACATGATAATGATGGTGGTGGTGTAAAAGGTCTTTACTTTTTATAATGGAATCAGGGCAAAATGAAGACAGACCAGGTTGAGATGACAATCATGTTAACTGACAGATCTTGCAGATCTAAACAGGATTATTATATATAATGGTAAATATCTTTACATGACTTTGTAGCACAGAAGATTTTAAAGATATAATTTCTTATACATTATTCGTTATTTGTATCAAATTTAAGATTTGATTTGAATTTCAGCTTTATAAAAATGAGAAACTTTCATGAAAAAGCAATCAAGATTGGCAGATGATTTTATCCAAAGTTTGATGTCATCATCATCAACATCATTATCATCATTTAAAATCTGTTTACCATGTTAGCATAGGTTGGACTGTTTGACTGGAGGTGGCAAGGTGGAGAGCTGCAACAGGCTCCAGTCCTCTGTTTTGGCAAGGTTTCT
>NC_068985.1:4802826-4807169 GCF_001194135.2 Octopus bimaculoides
GTGTATGGAATAGGCTTGAGCCTTTTGTCTTGCAGTTAAGTACATACAAACAAAAATAGTGTATTAAAAGTTGCATAACCAGGACTTACTGAAGTTGAAATACTGAACATATAGATTCCATGTCTCATATCAACAATGTCATGGCTTCTCTTACTATTTCCTACATTTATATTTCCTTATATCGTTATCATATTTATACAACACAATCTCCTCATAATTCAAAGAAAAAAAGACTTAAGCAGAATGTTACATAATCACTTACTTGGCTTGTATGCGGTTAAAACCATCAATTGCTTCTTTTTTAAAGTCTTCAAATTGCTAGAAAAGGTTACAAAAGTATTTGCTGTATGTTTATAATGACTGGATATGAAGAGTTGTATTTTGGACTAGTTTCAACTCTTCAATGAAGCAAAACATTACCTGACACATAGAAACACTTAAGCAAAAAACAACTGATCTTTTTCTCAGCCCATGCTAACTTCCAGTAAAGAGCTGAAATCATTGACTGATGGGGGATATTACCTAACTTGAGAAGTGATGCAGTAAAGGGACGTAACATAATACTACATGGCACTTCATCTTGCACTGTCAACTGATTTTGATATACCTCTCTTAAAAAGATTCTATGCAGTCACTAAAAGATAGCAGCAAATATCTCCCTTAAATCTTGCAAAAAACTAAAAGGTGTGGCTGTGTGTTAAGTCTATTATATGTAGCAAGTTTATATTTGAAAGGAGGAATGGGTACTTCTCTTACCAACCACAAACTCTACCTCTGCCCATCAACTGAAAGGTTATTTGTTGTCTTATCAGACATGAAAAGAAGGAAAGCTATGATAACCTCAGCATGATTTTGAATACAGAATTTCGTGAAAGGTGTTATGCTGTTATTCAATCAGCTCAGCTACATCTTCATCAACTATCATCATCATCAGCTTCATTCAATGTCTGTTTTCCATGGTGGCATGGGTTGGACTGTCTGACAGGAGCTGACTAGTCTCCATGTCTACTTTTGCATTGTTTCTATA
Source organism: Octopus bimaculoides (assembly GCF_001194135.2). Classification (NCBI taxonomy): domain Eukaryota; kingdom Metazoa; phylum Mollusca; class Cephalopoda; order Octopoda; family Octopodidae; genus Octopus; species Octopus bimaculoides. The sequence continues at coordinate 4,803,854 of NC_068985.1, forward strand.
GCTTGATGCCCTTCCCAATGCCAACTACTTTATAGAGTGTATTGGATGCTTTTATGCAGCACCGGCATGGATGTGTATAGGCGGCACTAGACTGGGTGTATTTTATGTGGCACCAGCTCCCAATGAGTCTCCAAGATTATGAATGCTCAGCTAGGAAAGGATGCTGTGAGTATGCCAGTATGTAAGGACAACTACACCTCTGCATAGCTTGACATATCTTGTCAAGCACAGCAAACCACCAGGAGTCCCAGACCCTGTCCTGTCATCCCCTCTGTAAGACCCAACATCTGAAGAACTCTCACCACTTCATCCCACATCCTCCTGGGTCTACTCCTTCCACTTTAAAGTGTTTTAAATAAGTTTTTCAGTAGGGACAGCTTAGTTTCCATTTTCATTTGGTAAAGCTGTTTGTTGTTTGACCTCAACATCTGAAGGAAAAAACAAATGGATGGAGAGGAAACTGTTGATTTGATCCAAATGCATGAAAGTGAGAGAATTGATGCTAAAGGCACCCAATAAGCAAATGGTGGTGTTAAACTGGGTGGCATGTAAACCCTGTACCCAGTTTCCTGATAAAGCAAAGGAGTTTGATGAAAACCAAACAGCTGGTCATCTTATGTCCATATGAATGAAAATAACAACCTGTAGATTGGAAATCATCATCATCACCATCATCATAGTTTTAATATTCACATTATATAGCCTTCATGGGTCTGGCAGAATTCATTCACGTAGATGTTTTTTTACAGTGTAAGCATTTAATGTGTTTCCTTGGTGTTTAGACTCACAGGGAAAGACAATTGGAGCTAAACAACAATAACTGTAATAGTAACAACAATAACCACAAACATCACAGTCAATGCTTCTACTGCTACTGCTGCTGCTGCTACTCCAACTATTTTAAAAAAGGAAGACCCCCAACAATTCACCTTAACAGCAAAACAATGCTATCTCTAAAAATGACTGTTAAGGGCTCTGGTTTGAGATAAAACAGATGAGAGATAAGAAGCCTGTGGTCAGGATGCTTGTCTGTTTCAGCTCACATTAACAGAGGATCTACTAACTTATTTCCAACAACTACACAAACTCAATATGCTGCCTCATAATAAATAAATAAATAAGAAGAACTCACTGTCGTATATCCACAATGTTTTCTTGCTAGATTTCTGCAAAAGAAATAAAGGGACACATATCATCATATAAGCTGGAGACTGATTTTAGATTGGCCAATAAAGTATTCTGGCAGAATATCTTCACACTTCGTAACAAGCCCTCTTCCATCCCTGCCAGAAAGAACTCACCTGGAATTCCTCTCTGTAAAAAGCAGAGCATTCTTTGGGGTGGAAGAGAATACTTTAAGGATCTATTCAATTTGATCAGGATAAGATCTTCTGGGTGACATGAGGTGCATCTAGGACTAAAGACTAACCTCACAGAGGCTAAAGTCGCAGAGGTGATTAAAGCACTCAAGTGTGGCAAGGCAGCTGAAGTGGATGAAATGTTAAGAAAATTAAAAGGAGAAGGTATTCTCTGGTTGATTTGTTTATAGCATGGACTTCTGAAAGGACACCAAAACAATGGCAGTCTGGGGTGATGATCCCAATTTTGAAAAAGGGAAGGAAAACTGAAGGAAACAAATGTTTGGACTAGGAATTCCTTGATTTGTATATGTGTTATTCCTTGTTTCTGTTCTGGGTTGATATAAAAACTATAAAAGTTACATGACAAGGACTTCTTGAATTTGAAATACTGAATATAAATATAAATTCTTTCTCAAATCAACATTGTCATGGATACTTTTGCTATTTTCTACCATCCACCACCACCATCACTTAGCATCCATTGTCCACAGTGGCATGGGTTGGATGCTTTGACCAGAGATGGTAAGGTGAGGGACTGTACCAAGCTCTAGTCTGATTTGGTATTATTTCTACGTTTGGATGCCCTTCCTAACACCAACCACTCCAAGAATGTAATGGGTACCTTTATGTGCCACCTGCAGGAGTGCCAGTTCTATGGCACTAGTATCTGCCACAACTACAATGTCACTTGGCCTCATGGGTCTTCTTCTCAAGCACAACATATTATCAAATGTTGCAGTCATAGTTCATTGCCTCCATGAGGCCTGATGCTCAACATTATCATGATGATGATGATGATCATCATCATCATTTAACGTCTGCTTTCCATGTTGGAATGAGAGAGACAGTTTGACAGGAGCTGGTCAGGCAGACTTCTGTCTGTGTTAGCAGGGTTTTTACAGCTGGATGCCCTTTCTAACACTATCCACCCAGTGGAATGGATTGAGTGATCTTTGCATGGCCAGTTTTGACAAGATTTTTACAGATGGATGCCCTTCCAAATGCCAACCACTTTACAGTATAAACTGAATGCTTTTTAAGTGGCACCTGCACTGACAGGGTCACCAAGTAACTTGCAAGAAAAAATCTTTTGGGAGGGGAGGGAGCATTGCAGGAGGTGATCTAAGATGATGAACTGTTATAGTGAGCCAGAGGAGGTACAAGATTACGTGGCCAGAGGGAGGAGGGAAAGATCAGGAATGAGGACAGAAACAGGTGTGTTGCCATGAAGGAGATACATGGTTACCAAACCTGAGGGAAGAGCAGGAGAATGAGAAAGACGGAGGGAAATAATGAGAGAAACGGTGGTGAAGAGCTGGACAAACTAACAAGGGATGGAGATAAGAATGTAAAGGGGAAGGTCAAGGGCTAGAGGGTAGCAATGATACAGTGAGGAAGGAGGAAATGTGAAGAAGCGAAGAGATGTAGTTTGGTTTGTTGGGTTAGGGCAAGGGTCACCAAACTTCTATCATGGCAAGCCAGGTAACTGAGAGAATGATGAGGGCAGACTGTATAAACATTTTGTTTAATACAATACAGTGAATACACAAAAAATAAAGACGACCAACATATTTATCAACAGTTGTGGCGTGCAAGAGAGACGATTGCGCTGGTATGGACATGTGGTGAGAATGGAGGAGGATAGCTGTGTGAAAAAGTGCCACACCCTAACAGTTGAGGGAACCCGTGGAAGAGGTAGGCCCAGGAAGACCTGGGCTGAGGTGGTGAGGCAAGACCTTCGTACATTGGGCCTCACCGAGGCGATGACTACTGACCGAGACCTTTGGAAATGTGCTGTGCGTGAGAAGACCCGGCAAGCCAAGTAAGATCGTTGCCAGTGCCCCTGGACTGGTTCTTGTGCGGGTGGCACATGAGATGCACCATTTTGAGCGTGGCCGTTGCCAGTACCGCCTGACTGGCTCCTGTAGGATTTTCGAGCGAGATCGTTGCCAGTG
>NC_068985.1:4807180-4808705 GCF_001194135.2 Octopus bimaculoides
GCGGGTGGCACATAAAAGACACCATTTCGAGCGTGGCCGTTTTCGTGCGGGTGACACGTAAAAGCACCCACTACACTCTCTGAGTGGTTGGCGTTAGGAAGGGCATCCAGCTGTAGAAACTCTGCCAAATCAGACTGGAGCCTGGTGTTGCCATCCGGTTTCACCAGTCCTCAGTCAAATCGTCCAACCCATGCTAGCATGGAAAGCGGACGTTAAACGATGATGATGATGATGATGATGAAAGCAACATTAGCAATAAGGCCAGTGGCACGTAAAAAGCACCCACTACACTCTCAGAGTGGTTGGCATTAGGAAGGGCATCCAGCTGTAGAAACTCTGCCAAATCAGATTGGAGCCTGGTGCAGCCATCTGGTTCGCCAGTCCTCAGTCAAATCGTTCAACCCATGCCAGCATGAAAAGCGGACGTTAAATGGTGATGATGATAATGATAATTATATCACACCTAGTGCGCATAAATCCCAATTTCACAAACTAAGCAGCAAAAATAGTTCATGAAATTTGTGAAACTGGTGTTTAGCTTTTAAGATATCATCAATTTTTGCTTTACAGTTGTTGCATCCAACCAAGAGAATTGCTTTCAAATGTTCATCAGTCAACCTCATTCAATGTGCTGACTTCACATACTTCATTTTTGGAAATGTTTGCTCACAGACATAAGTTGTCCCAAACACTGGTGCCATACCAGAGGCAAATGAACTCTCATTGCAGGGGCTTACACAAAAGATACAGTGTAGCAACGTCTTCTTGAGTCTCCTTCTTCTGCAGGTACCATCCACTTTCAGACATTGGCACTTCTTTATGCAACTGTCCTCTTGCATTCATATGCCTCACATGTCCAGACCAATGTGGTCTTCTCTCTTTCATACTACATTTGATTCCTCTTATGTCCAACTTTTCCCTCAATACATTTGCACGTTGTTCTACATGCACACTGATGATGCACAACCACAAAAGCATAATGCCTTCATTTCTCTCCAATCTACACATGTCTTTTGCATTCTGAGCCCATGTCTCAATACCATGGAGTATAACCATTCACAGTCTTATGAATAGAGGTAGAACTCTGAACTTCCTCCATCTGATCCTTATTCTAGAATAGTTCAAAACTTTGGCACAAGGCCAGCAACTTCAGAGAGGGCTAATTCAATTAAATTGAACCCACTGCTCAATTTTTACTTATTCTATCAAATGTGTAAGGATGAAAGGCAAAGTCAACCTGAGCTGAAATTTGAACTCACAATGTAAAGATGGATGAAATGCCACTAAGCATTATGCCTGCTGTGATAACGATTCTGCCAGCTCACAAGCTTATATATATATATCATCATCATCGTTTAGCGTCCGCTTTCCATGCTAGCATGGGTTGGACGATTTGACTGAGGACTGGTGAAACCGGATGGCAACACCAGGCTCCAGTCTGATTTGGCAGAGTTTCTACAGCTGGATGCCCTTCCTAACGCCAACCACTCATATATATATATATATATATATATATATATATATA
>NC_068985.1:4809038-4810155 GCF_001194135.2 Octopus bimaculoides
GTAGATTTGGTCCAAATGCATGAAAGTGAGGGAATTCTCAGTAAAGTCACCCAAGAACCATTCTATTAATTATTTTGGTAGAAAACAAGAGAAATCTCAGTCATGACATCTCTAATTAGAAACACATCAGAATGAACAGGTGACTTAGATGAAACTGCACCTTGTTACCTAATGTGATGCCACAGGTAGGCTAATGATATCGTTTACCTTATTTCTTAAATGAATTCTTAAGTCTTTAGAAAAACCTTCATAGATGACAGAATGTTGAAGGTTTTTGCAGGTTTATTTTTAATCCTTTAACAGATTATTCAATCAAATGCAATGGATATTTATCCATATTGTCCTGAATTAATCATGCATTATCTTGTAGATTTAAGGTTTTGATTATGTGATTGTCTACTGATGAAACCCAAACTGCTGGTCATGTCTACCTCCATATGAGTGCAAATGAGGACTTGTAGATTAGATGTTACTACTATTACTACCACTGCTGCTCCTACTACTACTACTACCAGCACCACCACCACCACTACGAGAAAGAGAAGACCACAACAACCACCAGCATTACTACCACCATTACATTTACCACAGGACTACTGCAGTGTCAACTGACATTGTTGCAAGTGTCACCTGTAGTTAGGTTGCTGTCCAATTTTAGACAACATGAAGAGATTATCAGCTAAATTAATCCCAACACTGACATGAACTGAGGTAGAGGAAGGGCAAACGCTGAATAAACAGAAAAAAAATAACCAACAGCACTGGATTTGATCCTATGACTTAAGAGAATATAAAATATTTTATTCCCACAACCATAGAATTTCTGCAGGTGTATATACTTTGGCAGTTTATAATTAAATAATACCAGATTTAGTAACAAATTAGTTACTTTTAGCTCTGTTTTAATTGTTTAGCCCTAGGTCAGTCCTCCTCCAGTAGACCTATTATCCCAGAAGAACGTTTCTTATGACTAAACCCAAAAAGGACACTTTTGTAGGACCTCCATCACTGGTAGGAAAAGGTGAGGATGAAACCATCACTTGTTTGGTATCATCAGACCATTTATCTCAAGTGAATGCTTACTACAGGAGGAATTCCACTGAACGCATCAAAGGTA
>NC_068985.1:4810909-4814940 GCF_001194135.2 Octopus bimaculoides
TTCTTGTGAATAAAATTTGGTAGGTGGAAACTGTGTAGAAGACCAGCTGTTGCATGTACATTGAAGCCTCCCTCTGTCTACAGCACAATGTTATCTAAGGAAAAGACAAAGGCCAATACAGTTTCACAGTATGGCTGTGAGAAGGGAAAGGGCAGGATGAGATATCACAAGGCATCCAATCAAGTGTTTTAACAATCCTAGACTGCTATTATTATTATTACCAAATTCAAAAAGGGAAAGGTACAATTAACTGCATTGATATTTGAACTCAGAATGTAGACAACCAAGACAAATACTGCAAAGCCTTCCACTCGATGCTCTAATCACTCTGCCAACATACTGGACTGTAAATAAATCATATCAACTAACCTTAGTTTCTACGAAGTGTTTCGCTGCAACTCTTCTGCAAAAGAAACAAACATATTTTCATCACATCATCACAATCATCATCATTATTTCTACATCAATGCTCAAACGGAACCATTACAGAACTGTTATTTTGTGTTTGTACATTTTATTATTTTAATCTAAATCTACAATACATTTGAACAGGTTCAATCTCTGATTATCACCAGGCATCATATTTGTGGATGTCTGTAGAGTATCAAACTGGAATGTATTTAGTGTACTAAGATTTCTCTGTCAGCAAAAGCAGCCATGGTGAGTGAACGTCAGTTTTAGGTATGTTTTAACTGGCTTTTTAACAAGAGCATGACTCTTGCTAATAGGTAAAGCATCTTGGTTTTCCAAAAGGAACAAATGAATAAATGATATCACAAAGTATTATAAATGCTTCAAATTTTCATTAATTAAGCTTGAAACTCATCTTCGTTCATTCAAATTAAGCTTCTATAAATTACTCTAGAGAAAGACTTTTGTCATTGAATAACAAGCGATTCTTCCTTATCTCCATTCTATACTGCACACTGGCCAGTCCTTGGTCAGTTTTGGTAGCATCTCAGGCATTTTCAGAAGAGGTTGCAAGCCCTTTGATTTAACCCTTCCCCAATTATAGAGACAGAGACACTGTGAATGTGTCCTAAGATATTTTACACAGTATAATGGCACTAATGCAAAGAAAGTAAGAAAGTTCAATTCATTTCTTTTGTTCTTGACTAAAGTTCATTATTTCAATGTGAACTGGAGAAAGAAATGATTCTGAATTGAAAATCCCACCCCCTTATTCTGTTTCTCCCCTGTCTCTGTTCTTTGTGGGTGTATGGAATAGGCTTGAGCCTTTTGTCTTGCAGTTAAGTACATACAAACAAAAATAGTGTATTAAAAGTTGCATAACCAGGACTTACTGAAGTTGAAATACTGAACATATAGATTCCATGTTGTCTCATATCAACAATGTCATGGCTTCTCTTACTATTTCTTACATTTATATTTCCTTACATCGTTATCATATTTATACAACACAATCTCCTCATAATTAAATATAAAAGTAAATTTAAGCAGAATGCTATAAAATTACTTACCTGACATCTTCGCCATCAAAATCTTTGGAATAGTAATCAATTTCCTTTTTGAACTCTATATATTCCTAGAAAAGTTTACAATAAAAGCATTTGTTGTAACTTTATAATAAAAGCAATGGTTTGACATTAATAATTCTATTTTGGACTGGTTTTGACTCTTCAATGAAATAAAACATTACCTGACTCACAGAAACACTTAAACAGAAAAAAAGCTAATCCTTTTCTCTATACATTCTAACTTCCAGGAAAGAGCTGAAATCATTGACTGATGGGGGATATTGCCTAACTTGAGAAGTGATGCAGTAAAGGGACATAACATAATACTACAAGGCATTTAATCTTGCACTGTCAACTGATTTTGATATTCCTTTCTTAAAAAAAGATTTTATGCAGTCACTAAAAGATAGCAGCAAATATCTCCCTGAAACCTTGCAGAAAAAAGGCATGGCTATGTGGTAAGAAGTCTGTTTACCAACCACATAGTTAAAGGTTCAGTCCCACAACATGTAACCACAGGCAAGTGTTTTCTACTATAACTTTGGGCTGACCAAAGTCTTGAAAGTGGATTTGGTTACAGAGACCGAAAGAAGCCTGCCACACATGTGTGTGTGTGCATCTTTGTTTATCCAGAACTACTGCTTGACAACCAGTGCTGGTGTGTTGATGCCCCGATAACCTAGCAGTCCACCAAAAATGATCAACAGAATAAGTACCAATCTTAAAAACAATAGGTACAAGGGTTGATACATTCCACTAAAAATTATGAAAAGTGGTACCCCAGCATGGCCACAGTTTAGTGACTGAAACAAGATGAAAGGTGAAAGATATATTGTATATTGCTGTATCAAGATACACAGTGAGTCCATTAGCTTCTATTCCAAAGGAAGAATGGGTACTTCTCCTACCAGCCACAAACTTTACCTCTGCCTATCAGCAAAAATTGTTGTATGTTGTGTTATTAGACGTGAAAAGATGGAAAGCTATGTTGACCTCAGCACAATTTTGAATACAGAAATTAAAGAAAAGTGTTATGCTGTCATTTGATTGCTCAGCTAAATCTTCATCAACTATCATCTGTAAAATGTCTTAAGCGAGTTTGTTAGAAGAGGCAGGTAAGTTTCATTGATATTTTGGTAGCGCTGTCTCAGACTTGTAAGAATTTCCAACCTCAACATCTGAAGGAAAAAACAAATGGATGGAGAGGAAACTGTTGATTTGGTCCAAATGCATGAAGGTGAGAGAACTGATGCTAAAGGCACCCAAGAAGCAGATGGTGGTGTTAAACTGGGTGGCATGTAAACCCTACCCTGTACCCAGTTTCCTGATAAAGCAAAGGAGTTTGATGAAAACTAAACAGCTGGTCATCTTATGTCCATATGAATGAAAATAACGACCTGTAGATTGGAAATCATCATCATCATAGTTTTAACATCCACATTTTATAGCTTTCGTGGGTTTGGCAGAATTCATTCATGTAGATGTTTTTTACAGTGTAAGGATTTAATGTGTTTCTTTGGTTTTTAGACTCCCAGGGAAAGACAATTGGAGCTAAACAACAATAACTGTAATAGTAACAACAATAACCACAAAAGTCAAAGTCAATGCTGCTGCTGCTACTACTGGTCCCAATGCTGCTACTGTTACCTCCACGCTGTTTACATGCATTTTAAAAAAGGAATACTCTCAACAATTCACCTTCAGAAGCAAAGAAAAATCGTAAATCTCAAGATGACTGTTAAGGGCTCTGGCTGGATGAGATAAAAGGATGAGGGATACCAAGCCTGTGGTTAGGATGCTTGTCTGTTTCAACTCACATTAACAGAGCATCTACTAACTTATTTCCAACAGCTACACAAACTCAATATGCTGTCTCATACAAAATAAATAAATAATAAGAACTAACCTGTGTATATCCACAATGTTTTCTTGCTAGATTTCTGCAAAAGAAAGAAAGGGACACAGATCATCATCATGATCTTCATCATTTTTATGTCTTGAGGCAAAGATAAACATCATAAGAATGTAACTTTAGTATAATTTCAGGAGAGGGCTAAGTCAATTACATTGCCCCCACTGCTCAGTTTTTACTTATTCTATCAAATGTGAAAGGATGAAAGGCAAAGTCAACCTGGGCTGAAATTTGAACTCACAATGTAAAGATGAACGAAATGCCACTAAGCATTATGCCTGTTGGGCTAACAACTCTGCTAGGTCACTACTTTATAAATATACATATATATATAAATTACCGTGAATTTTTTTAGAGACACTTTCAAAATTATCAGAATATTGGACTGAAGATTTGGAATAGAGAAATTTTCATTCTCTTAACCATGAAACGATCGTATCCAATTAACTAAAGACTTGTTTTGTTTATGCTTTTCCCTCCGGTTTTTTGTTCTATGTGTGCCATAAATATCGCCATCCGTTTAGAGAAAAATTTGTAGTTTAGAATCAGTAGTTCTTTGACTGCTATTTCTAAATTTTCAGTATGTTGGAGAAGCAACTCAATGCTAATCCCTGTATATTTATGATTATATATATATATAT
>NC_068985.1:4815839-4818371 GCF_001194135.2 Octopus bimaculoides
GCATGAAAGTGAGGGAATTCTCAGTAAAGTCACCCAAGAACCAATCTTTTAAATTATTCTGGTAGAAAACAAGAGAAATTTCATTCATGGCATCTCTAGTTAGAAACACATCAGAATGAACAGGTGACTTAGATGAAACTGCACCTTGTTACCTAATGTGATGCCACAGATAGGCTAATGATATTGTTTACCTTATTTCTTAAATGAATTATAAGTCTTTAGAAAAACCTTCAGAGATGACAGAATGTTGAAGGTTTTTGCAGGTTTATTTTTAACCCTTTAACAGATTATTCAGTCAAATGCAATGCATATTTATCCATATTGTCCTGAATTAATCATGCATTATCTTGTAGATTTGGGGTTTTGATTATGTGATTGTATATAGATGAAACCCAAACTGCTGGCCATGTTTATCTCCACTACTGCCAAGGCCACCACCACCACAAGAAAGATGACAACGACCCCACAACCACCATTACTACTGCTAGAGATACTGTCACCACCACTATAGTTACCACATGTCTACTGCAGTGTCAACTTACACTGTTGCAACTTTTATCTGTAGTTAGGTTGCTGCCCAATTTCAGACAGCATTAAGAGATTATCTGCTAAATTAATCCCAACACTGACATGAATTGAGGTAGAGGAAGGGTAAATGCTGAATAAATAGACAAAAAAATAACCATCTGCATTAGATTTGATCCTTTGACCTAAGAGTGTGTAATGCAATAGATTATTTCCAGAACCATCTCATTTCTACAGGAGTATCTACTTTGGTTAGGGTAGGGGCCCATCAAGGAACAGTCTTCAGCCCCCTCTTATTCATCATGGTCTTCCAGGCAATAAGAGAGGAATTCAAGACAGGATGCTCCTGGGAGCACCGTTATGCTGATGACCTTGCTCTAATAGCTGAGTTACTATCAGAACTAGAGAAGTTTCAGGAGTGGATGCAAGGTATAGAATCAAAGGGCCTTAGAGTGAATCTAGCAAAAACTGAAGTCTCAGTAAGTAGGAAGGCAGACAAATCAGGTAGATGGCACAGCTCGAACTGTAGAAAAGGCGTAGGTAGAAACTCCATAAGATGTACCCAGTGTAAGCTATGGACACATAAGAGGTGCAGTAATATCAAAGGAAGGCTATCTGGGAAGATAGTTTTTGTGTATGGCAGATGCACAGGGGCAATAAACATTGAAAATGTGCAGAAAACAGCTTCTCTCACATGCTAGGGGGGAAAAACTAGAAGCAATTGGTAGCTTCCGTTAGCTAGGTGACCAAGTCAGTAACAGGGGTGCATTCTCTGAGAGTATAGCTGCTAGAATAAGAATAGTCTGGACAAAATTCAGAGAGCTCCTACCTCAGCTGGTAACAAAAGGCCTCTCACTCAGAGTGAAGGGTAGACTGTATGATGCATGTGTGTGAACAGCCATGCTACATGGAAGTAACACATGGGCTGTGACTGTTGAGGACATGTGTAGGCTTGAAGGAAATGAAACCAGTATGCTCCGCTGGATGTGTAATGTCAGTGTGCATACACAACAGAGCGTAAGTGCCCTGAGAGATAAGTTGGACATAAGAAGCATCAGATGTGGTGTGCAAGAGAGAGATGACTGTGCTGGTATTGTCATGTGTTGTGTATGAATGAGGAGAGCTGAATGAAAAAGTGTCACACCCTAACAGCGGAGGGAATCTGTGGAAGAGGTAGACCCAGGAAGACCTGGGATGAAGTGGACAAGCATGACCTTTGAAAATTGGGCCTCATAAAGGCAATGACAAGCAACCAAGACCTTTGGAGATATGCTGTGCTTGAGAAGACCAAGCAAGCCAAGTGAGACCGTATCTATGGCCTATCCCAGTGCAGCATAACCAGCCCATTTAAGAGTACCCTTCAATCATTGGGCAATAAACTGTGCTTGAGAAGACTTGTTAAGTGAAATCTTTTTTGGTTTTGTCATAAGAAACACTCTCTTGGGATAATAGGTCTGCTGGATCAGGACTGGCCTAGGGCTAAACAATTACAAGAGAACTGAATTGTTAGTAAATCTGGTATTCCTCCTCATCTTCATCATCATTTAACATCCGCTTTCCATGCTGGCATGGGTTGTACAGTTTGACTGAAGACTGGTAAGCCAGTATGCTGCATCAGGCTCCAATTTGATCTGGAAAGGTTTCTAAAACTGGTTGCCTTTCCTAATGCCAACCACTCCGAGAGTGTAGTAGAGTGCTTTTTACGTGCCACCAGCATTAACCACACTCCATTGGTGCCTTTTACATGTCACTGGCATGGATGCCAGTCAGGCAGTACTGGAATTAGCCATGACAATGATTTCACATACTTGCTAAGTAAACTTTTTAATGCATATCAATGCTTGTGCCTGCTTTGTGGGTGTGAAAGTGGATGGCTGTATTTTAAATAGAAGTGGCCGTGGATGGCTGGCAAAGATATTTAATTTGAAGCTATATGGTTCCTGATTCAATCCCAATGCACATCAACTTGGGCAAGTGTTTTCTACCACAGTAATTGTTTGACCAATT
>NC_068985.1:4820253-4821008 GCF_001194135.2 Octopus bimaculoides
ACGAGCTATATTGACCTTATTGTTGATGTGGGCACTCCAATCGAGATTCTTGCCAACAATTACACCCAGATCTCTGATATTGTTGGATGCCGTGAGCGGTTCCCCTGAAAGAAGAGAGTATGGCTGTTTTAATATAGACTTTCTTCCAAAATGCATCAGCTCAAATTTTCCCTCGTTCAGTTTGATATTGTTTTTATCTGCCCATTGACTCACAGCATATAGATCAGACTGGAGTTGGGTTCGGACTTCTTCTTCATTGATGATTTGCTGGAGTTTAGTGTCATCAGCAAATATTTTCACTTTGCAGTGATTTACGACGCTGGAAAGGTCATTTATATAAATTATAATGGTATATAAATGGTATATATCTTTACATGACTTTGTAGCGCAGAAGATTTTAAAGATATAATTTCTTATACATTATTCGTTATTTGTATCAAATTTAAGATCTGTTTTCAATTTCAGCTTTATAAAAATGAGAAACTTTCATCAAAAAGCAATCAAGATTGGCAGATGATTTTATCCAAAGTTTGATGTCATCATCATCAACATCATTATCATCATTTAAAATCTGTTTACCATGTTAGCATAGGTTGGACTGTTTGACTGGAGGTGGCAAGGTGGAGAGCTGCAACAGGCTCCAGTCCTCTGTTTTGGCAAGGTTTCTACAGCTGGATGCACTTCCTAATGCCAACCACTTTACAGAGGGCATTGAGTGCTTTTGAGGTGGCACCAGCAGAGATACATCTTACATG
>NC_068985.1:4821126-4825618 GCF_001194135.2 Octopus bimaculoides
ATTTTAATCAGAGTTTAAAACCTTTATTGTTCAATTCATTTCAATGTGAAGTGGGGAAAGAAATGATTCTGAATTGAAAATCCCACTCCCTTATTCTGTTTCTCCCCTGTCTCTGTTCTGTGGGTGTATGGAATAGGCTTGAGCCTTTTGTCTTGCAGTTAAATACATACAAACAAAAATAGTGTATTAAAAGTTGCATAACCAGGACTTACTGAAGTTGAAATACTGAACATATAGATTCCATGTTGTCTCATATCAACAATGTCATGGCTTCTCTTACTATTTCCTACATTTATATTTTCTTATATTGTTATCATATTTATACAACACAAGCTCCTCATAATTCAAAGTCAAAATCAAACTTAAGCAGAATGTTATATATTCACTTACTTTGCCTCTGCCTGTCCAAAATATTTCCGATAAGCATCCACTTCCGTTTCGAACATTTTATATTCCTAGAAAAGTTTATAACAAAAGCATTTGTTGTAACTTAATAATAAAAGTGATGATTTGACATTAATAGTTCTATCAGGATGAATAAACAACAATAACTGTAATAGTAACAACAATAACCACAAAAATCACAGTCAATGCTCGTACTTCTACTGCTGCTGCTGCTGCTGCTGCTACTCCAACTATTTTAAAAAAGGAAGACCCCCAACAATTCACCTTAACAGCGAAACAATGCTATCTCTAAAAATGACTGTTACGGGCTCTGGTTTGAGATAAAACAGATGAGAGATAACAAGTCTGTGGTTAGGATGCTTGTCTGTTTCAACTCACATTAACGGAGGATCTATTAACTTATTTCCAACAACTACACAAACACAATATGCTGCCTTGTACAAAATAAATAAATAAGAACTCACTTTTGTATATTCATAATATTTTCTTACCACCTCTCTGCAAAAGAAATAAAGGGACATACATCACCATGACTATCATCATTAACATCATGATCATCATCATTTTTATATCTCTAGACAAAGAAAAACATCATAAGATTATAACTTTTTGTACAACTTCATCTTGAGACATGAATTCTCTTTTAATATTGGAATCTACATTTGGACTTCATTTCAGTTGGTACTTATTTTATCAACCCTGAAAAGAAGGAAAGCAAAAGTGACCTTAGTGAGATATAAACTCAGAAAGTGAAGATGGACAAAATGCCACTAAGCACTTTGCCTGGCATAGTAACAATTCTGCCAGCTCACCACCATAGCAAACACAAGGACTTATTGAAATTGTAATACTGAATACAAATACATTTAGTTCTTTCTCACATCACCATTGCCATGGGTACTTTTACTGTTTTCTACATATACCTTTATATTGGTTTCAAAATTTTGGCACAAGGCCAGCAACTTTCTGAGAAGGCTACATCAATTACAATGATCCCAGTGCTCAACTGTTACTTATTCTATCAAACGTGAAAGGATGAAAGGCAAAGTCAACCTTCGCTGAAATTTGAACTCAGAATGTAAACATGGATGAAATGTCACTAAGCATTATGATTCTCCCAGTTCTTCATCTTAAAAATATCATTATATTGTGATCACATTTATACAATACAATCTCCTCATTTCATTAGCAATAAAAATCCAATTTAAACAAAATGTAATAAAAATATTTACATAGCTCTTTCTTTCTGTACATCTCGAGGACTGAACACCTGAATGTAAAACATTTCATAACCCTGCAAATATTCAAAATAAAAGTATATGTTTAGACTTTATAATAAAATTAATGATTTAACATATGCAGTTCTATTTTACCATGTAATTGACTAAAATTGTGAAGCATGTTATGTAATAACAGGCTTATTGGATATGAGATAACAATTCAAAGTAAATAACTCTGAAAAGGGCTTTTGTGTGTTTCCTCAGGAGTGCTAGTGTTGATATATTCATGAATAGGTCACTAAGTGGATCTATTGCTTAACAAAATACTATTTACTTGTTTAAGAATTGTACTGGATAAATTGTGAAATTAACTTTAACAGTTCAAATACTAAGAAATAAGCATATGTAATTTGATTTATACCAAATAATTTAAGAAAATGAATGGGTTATTTCCCTTGGCTTTATATAAGGATCCCTTCTAGGGGCAAATGGATTATTTCCCTTGGCTTTTAAAATAAAATATATTAGATATAAGGATCCCTTCCAGGGGCCTTATTATCGATTTTTTTTTCAACAATCTGAGTATGCCATGAGGTTTCCAGTTATGAGTTCTACACATGTGTCAAGTTTCATTAGAAGCGATAAAACAATGTAGGAAGAGTTAGCTAACAACTCCATAAACACACCCACAGACAGAATTTCCCACATATGTAGTAGATATATATAGAGACAGAGTTAAAGAGATTTATAAGCTGATAATATATAGAATGGTATTCAGCTCCCCCAACAAAATTTTTAATTTTCGAGCGGTGACTGATGCTTCGAAATTTCATTGAATGCTACACGTTACACTGTTGTGTGAGAGTAGACATTTGTCTGAGAGAGAGAGAAGCTAAGGATATGCAATGGTGGAAGAAACTGTTGTAGAGGACAGAACAGATTTACAAGCAAAAATAATAAAGAACCAATTAATAGAACTACTATGAATTATAAGTCTTTTGAGAAACCTTCATAGATGACAGAATGTTGAAGGGTTTTGCAGGTTTAATTTTAAACCTTTAGCAGATTATTTAGTCACATGCAATGTGTATTTATCTATATTGTCCTGAATTAATTATGCATTATCTTGTAGATTTGGGATTTCGATGATGTAGATGTAAATTGATGACACCCAAACTACTGGCCATCTTTATCTCCACATGAGTACAGATGAGGACTTGTAGATTACATGTTACGGATCTTGTTCAAAACGGGGGCACCAGTTTTCATTTATGTTTTATGTAGTGTTTTTGGTACCGAAAGACTTTCAAACTTCGTATACTTATCTATTTTGTGTTATAGAACAGAAAAAAATTTTTGTATTCAGATCTATTTCATGTAAAAAATTGTCTTATTTCGATAATTTCAACCAATCACTGACGAGTATTCAGCTGTTTACAGTTACTCCTAAGCGGTGTAAAGCGTATTTAATCTCCATTACTTCTGACATTTTGCAGAGGCAACACACGTGTGTTCGTTTTCCCTAACCCTAACCGACTTGCTCCTTCCCTCAAAAACCATGCCTTGTGCCTATAATAGAAAGGTTTATTAGCTACTGCCTATATGCTTCAGCCATTTTTTGACAAGGAAATAATAATTTTATCACCGCCGAGAATCGTTTGTTTATGTAGTCAGCACTTAATCTTTACAGCTGAATGGACGTCAGTCATTGGTTGAAATTACAGAAATACAACAACTTTAACATGAAATAACTTGCAATGTACGTTTTTTTGTTAAGAAGACTAGGAGAAAAAAAAATGTTTTATATGACATTCTACCAGTGTCCCAAGTTTCAAAGTGTTTCGTTAAGAAAATACTGGTGCCCCCGTTTTGAACAAGATCCCATGTTACTATTACTACCACCACTACCACCACCATCACTACACTTTCGGAGTGGTTGGCATTAGGAAGGGCAACCAGCTGTAGAAACTCTACCAGATCAGACTGAAGTTTCGTGTAGCCATCTGGTTTGCCAGTCCCCAGTCAAATCGTGCAACCCATGCTAGCATGGAAAGCAGATGTTAAATGATGATGATAAGAGCATGTAATCCAATATTTCCTTCCCATTGCATTTCCATAGGTGTATCTATTTCATCAG
The DNA here is from genome assembly GCF_001194135.2 of Octopus bimaculoides. Classification (NCBI taxonomy): domain Eukaryota; kingdom Metazoa; phylum Mollusca; class Cephalopoda; order Octopoda; family Octopodidae; genus Octopus; species Octopus bimaculoides. Next base: position 4,824,889 of record NC_068985.1, read on the forward strand.
TTTATAATTAGTTAATACCAGATTTACTAACAGTTCAGTTCTCTTGTAATTGTTTAACCCCAGTCATTCCTGATCTTCCAATATACTGCACTGAAAATAAAATATATCAACTAACCTCACGGCCTTTGAAGGATTCTTCCACAAGGTTCCTGCAAAAGAAACAAACATATTTTCATCACATCATCATCATCATTTCTACATCAACTCACAAAAAGAACCATTACTGAACTGTTACTTTATGTTTGTACATTTTATTATTTTAATCTAAATCTAGAATTCAGTTGAATAGGTTCAATTTCTGATTATCACCAGGTATCATATTTGTGGATGTCTGTATAGTATCAAACTGGAATGTATTTAGCATATTAAGATTTCTCTGTCAGCAAAAGCAGCCATGGTGAATGAATGTTAGTTTTAGGTATGTTTTAACTGGCTTTTGTTTTAGTTTGGTATATGTAAATAAATGTATTTTAAACAATTACAAGTTTTCCAAATTTAGGTGCATTTTCAACAACAAATCTACCTATATATATATATATATTGGAATAAGAATAGCCTGGGCAAAGTTCAGAGAGCTCTTACCTCTGCTGGCGACAAAGGGCCTCTCACTCAGAGTAAAAGGCAGACTGTATGACACATGTGTACGAACAGCCATGCTACATGGCAGTGAAACATGGGCCGTGACTGCTGAGGACAAGCGTAAGCTCACAAGGAATGAAGCCAGTATGCT
>NC_068985.1:4825628-4830781 GCF_001194135.2 Octopus bimaculoides
CAGCCATGCTACATGGCAGTGAAACATGGGCCGTGACTGCTGAGGACAAGCGTAAGCTCACAAGGAATGAAGCCAGTATGCTCCGATAGATGAGTAATGTCAGTGTGCATACCCGACAGAGAGTAAGTATCTTGAGAGAAAAGTTGAACATAAGAAGCATCAGTTGTGGTGTGCAAGAAAGACGATTACATTGGTGTGGACATGTGGTGAGAATGGACGAGGATAGCTGCGTGAAAAAGTGCCACACCCTAGTGGTTGAGGGAATCCGTGGAAGAGGCAGGCCTAGGAAGACCTGGGATGTGGTGGTGAAGCACGACCTTCGAACATTAGGCTTCACCGAAGCAATGACTTGTGACTGTGACCTTTGGAAATAAGCTGTGCGTGAGAAGACCCGGCAAGCCAAGTGAGACCAAAATCCAAGGCCTCTGCCAGGGATGTAGCCAGCCCACTTCTATACCTTTGCTTGAAATCCGTCGAGCTACCAATATATATTCTCCTTTGGCCATTATGGATTTGTACACTACATTTATAGATTACATTATTCTGGCAACAATTTTCACTAATCGGACATTTATCTTGCCCTTTATTGGGTTTACTGCTAGCATTACTTATCATACCCCTTTCTCCCATCCCTCCATTGTCAGGATCGCCGGCATTCATTGTACTTTTGTCCAAGCCTATGTTTGGATTATTTGTCTTACTAATATTATTATCATTATTATTATCATCATTACCACCGCCATTCTTACTGTCATTATTCATATCACCATTTGTATTTCTTGTACACCTTTCATGTTCCGTTTCACAAGGTTCCTTAATTCTGTTACTAGTATCGATGGTGCCATTAATGAGTTTCACATTATTAAATTTAATATTCTCATCAATATTATTATTATTATTTTCATCATCATCAAATTATTACTTCTGTCATTACGATTTCTTATTTTATTCCTATTTATTGAAGCGATGATAGACCCCAGATTGGGAGTAACTGAGTACGCTAGCTTTACTGATGATTTGTTACAAATTGTGTAATATTTGTGATGCTTAGGGAAATTTTCTTTCAACAATTTGAAGAATAATTTTGGAAGACCTTTCACTCTCAGTGAAAATGGAGGGGCAAACCAAATCACTTGACGGACTCTAGATTTGGTCTTAGAAATTGGCTTACCAAAAAGTGTTTGACTTCTGTTGCTATACGAGGAGTAGTTTACATTTTTACTGTTATTCATATTTATATTTATATCTGCATCTTCATTTTTATTGTTATTTTTGTTTTTATTTTTATTTATATCTTTATCTTTGTTTAATTTTTGTTACTATTATCATTAGTAATATTCCTCTCATGCCATCATGTAAAATGGATATATGATGATTACTATGACACTGAGCAGTGAATGTTAGGATTTGCCTTGTCTACATTCCTGACAACAGCCCCTATTAATACTACGCTGGAAATTTTTAAAGAATTCTTAAAAGTTGTAGCTAAAAATTTTTTTTTACTTTATATAATCAAATCTGAGCAAAATGAAGATAGAACAGGTTGAGATGACAATCTCTGTTAACTGACAGATCTTGGAGATTTAAACAGGATTATTATCTTTACATGGCTTTGTAGCTCATAAAGATATAAGTTCTTATCCGTTGTTATTGGTACCAAATTTAAAATTTGTTTTAAGTTTCAACTCCATAAAAATGAGATATTTCCATCAAAAAGGAATCAAGACTGGAGCGTTCTATCAAACGATTGATGCTGTCGTCATTGTCATTACTGTTTTCATCATCATCATTTAACATCTGCTTTTCTAGCTGGCATGGTTTAGACAATCTGGCCGGAGCTGGCAAAGTGGAGAGCGGTAATAGGCTCCAGTCATCTGCTTTAACTAGGCTTCTCTGGCTGGGTACTCCTCCTAATACCAACCACTTTACAGGGTGTAGTGGGTGCTTTTATTTGGTACAAGTACAGGTGCTTTTCATGTGGCTCCAGGAAAGATGAATTTTAATTTCAATCAGAGTTTAAACTGTTTATTTTTCAATTCATTTCTTTTGTTCTTGAAAATTGTTGATCATTTCAACGTGAACTGGGGAAAGAATTGAACCCGAACTGAAAATTCTCCCCTGTCTCTGTTCTGTGTGTGTATTGAATAAGCTTGAGCCTTTTGTCTTGCAGTTAAATACATACAAACCAAAATAGTATATTAAAAGTTGCATAACTAGGACTTATTGAAGTTGAAATACTAAACATATATATTTAGTGTTGTCTGATATCAACAATGTCATGGATGCTCTTATTTATACATATTTATATGCATCACAGTCACATAGTTAAAGATAAGAATCAAGCTTAAACTGAACGTTATAAAATTACGTACCTGGCATCTATGCTTTTAATACTGAATGGATGTTTCTTGATTTTCCTCTTAAAACGTTCATATTCCTAGAAGTGTTTACAATAAAAGCATTTGTTGTAACTTTATAATAAAAGCAATGGTTTGACATTAAAAGTTCTATTTTGGACTGGTTTCAACTCTTCAATGAAACAAAACATTACCTGACTCACAGAAACACTTTAAAAGAAAAAGCTAATCCTTTTCTCTATACATTCTAACTTCCAGTAAAGAGCTGAAATCATTGACTGATGGGGGATATTACCTAACTTGAGAAGTGATGCAGTAAAGGAACGTAACATAATACTACAAGGCATTTAATCTTGCACTGTAAACTGATTTTGATATTCCTTTCTTAAAAGAAGATTCTATGCACTCACTAAAAGATAGCTGCAAATATCTCCCTGAAACCTTGCAGAAAAAAGGCATGGCTATGTGGTAAGAAGTCTGTTTCCCAACCACAAAGTTACAGGTTCAGTCCCACAACATGTAACCACAGGCAAGTGTTTTCTACTATAGCTTTGGGTTGACCAAAGTCTTGAAAGTGGATTTGGTTACAGAGACCGAAAGAAGCCTGCCACACATGTGTGTGTGTGCATCTTTGTTTGTCTTGAACCACTGCTTGACAACCAGTGCTGGTGTATTGATGCCCCTATAACCTAGCAGTCCACCAAAAATGATCAACAGAATAATCTTAAAAACAATAGGTACAGGGGTTGATACATTCCACTAAAAATTATGAAAAGTGTTACCCCAGCATGGCCACAGTTTAGCGACTGAAACAAGATGAAAGGTGAAAGATATATTGGATAATGCTGTATCAAGATACACAGTGAGTCCATTAGCTTCTATTCCAAAGGAAGAATGGGTACTTCTCCTACCAGCCACAAACTCTACCTCTGCCTATCAGCTAAATTGTTGTATGTTGTGTTATCAGATGTGAAAAGATGGAAAGCTATGTAGACCTCAGCACAATTTTGAATACAGAAATTCAAGAAAGGTGTTACGCTGTCATTTGATTGCTCAGCTAAATCTTCATCAACTATGATCTTTAAAATGTCTTAAACAAGTTTGTTAGAAGGGGCAGGTAAGTTTCATTGATATTTTGGTAGCCCTGTCCCAGACTTGTAAGAATTTCCATGTATGTTGTTCAACGTCAACATCTGAAGGAAAAACAAATAGATGGAGAGGAAGGTGAGAGAATTCATACTAAAGGCACCCAAGAGGCAGATGGTGGTGCTAAACTGGGTGGCATGTAAAGCCTGTACCCAGTTTCATGATAAAACAGCCACATATAAAACACCTAGTAGATTCTGTAAAGTTCTCTTCCTAATGCCAACCACTTTACAGAATCTACCAGGTGTTTTACATGTGGCACTAGGACCAGTAGAGTTGCTAGGTAACTTGCAAGTCAAAGACTGCTCAGCTGGAACCGAGGAAAGTGGCTGTGTGCCAGTTGAGAGGTTAGAGTATAATAGATGGGCACAGAGGGATAGTTGTCTAATTATAAAGGAGATACTAATCATCATCATCATCATCATTTAACGATGACTTTGATCAGAAGCAAACAGCTGGTCATCTTATGCCCATAAAAAGGAAAATGACGACCTGTAGATTGGAAATCATCATTACCATCATCATCATCATCATCATCATCATCATCACAGTTTTAACATCCACATTTTATAGTTTTCATGGGTCTGGTAGAATTCATTCACGTAGATATTTTTTACAGTTTAAGGATTTAATGTGTTTCCTTGGTCTTTAGACACACATGAAAAAACAACTGGAGCTAAACAACAATAACTGTAATAGTAACAACAATAACCACAAAAATCACAGTCAATGTTTCTGCTGCTACTGGTGATGATGCTGTTGTTTTTTAAAACAGGAACACCGTCAACAATTCACCTTCAAAAGCAAAGAGAAATCTTAAATCTAAAAACGACTGTTAAGGGCTCTGGTTTGATGAAATAAAACAGACGACAGATAACAAGTCTGTGGTTAGGATGCTTGTCTGTTTCAACTCACATTAACAGAGCATCTACTAACTTATTTCAAACAGCTACACAAACTCAATATGCTGCCTCGTACAAAATAAAAAAGTAGTGAGAACTAACCGTGTAATTTCGAAAATGTTTCCTTCCTAGTTTTCTACAAAAGAAATAAAAGAACACACATCATCATGGCTGTCATTATCAACATAATTATCACCATCATTTTAAGTTCTCTAGACAAAGAGAAACATCATGAGAATATAATATTTTCAACAATAAATTTCATCTTTAGATATTTCAATTACTTTTGTCTCTGAACCTCATTAGGCGTTTTATTCTCAGCCATATGCATAGTATCAGACTATTAATATTTATCTCTCTGCAAAAACAGAAATATTGGTTTAAAATTTTGGCACCAGGCCTGCAATTTCAAGGGAGTGAATAAGTCAATTACATCGACTGCGTAATTACTGGTACTTAGTTTATCAAAAACATGAAGGCCAATAGTGACCTTGGTGCGATATGAAATCAGAATGTGAAGATGGACAAAATGACACTAAGCACTTTGCCTGTCATAGTAACAATTCTGCCAGCTCACCACCATACCAAACACAGAAATACTGAACTGATGTCACTTCTGGCCTTACTAATTGCATTATTGGTAAGACGTATATGTCCTGATTCTTTGATTCTCATGAGTTTCCCACTTTGGAATTACGAAATCTTCATTCTATAGCATTATATTCATTCATTTCTCACTCCATATGTA
>NC_068985.1:4830912-4832558 GCF_001194135.2 Octopus bimaculoides
TCGCAGTGTTTCATGTACAAGGCCTTCCATAAATGCATGGCATGTTATAAATGCAGTTTTACTGTTCCAACTGAAACAATGCAGATGGAGATGCATAAAAAATACATTTTCATCTCAAAAGATGAAGTTAATAATCTGAAAAACTTATAATCACATCTGCAATAACTCATCTCAAGCATTTACATATTGAAGAAACATTATTCTCAAATTAAAAATACAGCCTTTCTCATTTAGAGAACAAACAGACAAAGAAACAAAGAAAAAACAAAACATGTTATTGTGAATCTGTGTAGTTTGGTAGAGTTTTAGAGTAATTAAGAATGAGGCCAGACTGGAGTTTATCTTCTGGCGGTCCTTGTGGTCTAAATGGACACCATACAGATTAAAGAACCAAAGCTACATAATCTTCATAAAAGAGGATCACACCTTCAACAGGTCTCAGATGTAGAATTCCAGTTGGGGCATTTGCTTACTCATTTCCATCATCATCATCATCATCATCATCATCATCATCGTTTAACGTCCACTTTCCATGCTAGCATGGGTTGAACGATTTGACTGAGGACTGGCGAACCAGATGGCTACACCAGGCTCCAATCTGATTTAGCAGAGTTTCTACAGCTGGATGCCCTTCCTAACGCCAACCACTCCGAGAGTGTAGTGGGTGCTTTTACGTGCCCCAAGCATGAGGGCCAGTTAGGCGGTACTGGCAACGGCCACGCTCAAAATGGTGTATTTTACGTGCCACCTCCACAGGAGCCAGTCCAGCGGCACTGGCAACAATCTTGCTCAAATGACTTTTCAGGTGCCAGGAAAGCGAAGCTGGTAACGATCATGCTCGAACGGTGCTCTTAGTGCTCCACTGGTATAGGTGCCATCACTATTTCACTTGCCCCAATAGGTTTTCGCAAGCCGAGTTTAGTGTCCATATGCATAACAATTTGTCTCTTTGCTAAATATTATAAATCAAGCACCAAAGATAACCTTACAGCATGTAGAGTCCATTGACTTTGGCTCTTGTTGTACATCATTACAATGTATTCCCAAAGATTATCATGTCCCTGAAGACTGTTCCTTAGGATTCACTTTAACCATGAAGCATTCAAAATGATGTGCATAACGAAGCTTTACATTTCCCAGAGTAATCTGATTGCTAAATGGTTAATCATTGTATATTTTTATAGTATTATCATATTTAATGATGCATATTTTAATGTCCTTTTAGACTGTATTATTTTCAAAATACAACTCATAAGAATTTAACGATATAATTTGTCATAGATTATTTTATACACATTTGTATTGAACTTAATATCTTAAATTTCAAACTGAGAAAGCTGAGATATATCCATGAAATACAGGAAAACATTGATTGAATCCATCAAATGATTGAGTTTGAATTTTCAAATGTAGCTTAAAAAAGTATTTAATTGATCTTCTGTTCTCAACACTTTTTGATAATAGCAATTTGTGAAAATATCTCAATTTTAAATTTCAAACTAAAAAAAAAAGAGAGAAAAATAAATTCATCCGTCCACCTACCCATCATATCCAGCCACTATTTGTTGTCAGGTTAGAGTATCACATCTATAGGGTCTAATCAGAAGTGACCATCACTAGACTGCCTGACTGGATTTCCAAGAATG
>NC_068985.1:4833123-4840596 GCF_001194135.2 Octopus bimaculoides
GCCATTAAGAATTCAGCTGGAATTCTTCACTCTAAAAGGAAGAACATTCTTTGGGCTTGAAGAGAATATATTGACGATCTTCTCAATCTGATTAGGATAAAATCTTCTGGTTGCCATGAGGTGCATCTAGGACTAAAGACTAACCTCACAGAGGCTAGAGTCATAGAGGTGATTAAAGCATTCAAGTGTGGCAAGGCAGCTGAAGTGGATGAGATGTTAAGAAAATTAAAAAGAGAAGGTATTGTCTGGTTGATTTGTTTATAGCATGGACTTCTGAAAGGACACCAAAACAATGGCAGTCTGTGGTGATGATCCCAATTTTGAAAAAGGGAGGGAAAACTGAAGGAAACAAATGTCTGGACTAGGAATTCCTTGATTTGTATATGTGTTATTCCTTGTTTCTATTCTGGGTTGATATAAAAACTATAAAAGTTACATGACAAGGACTTAGTGAAATTCAAATACTGAATATAAATACATTTAGTTCTTTCTCACATCAACATTGCCATGGATACTTTTACTGTTTTCTACATATACCTTTATATTGGTTTCAAATTTTGGCACAAGGCCAGCAACTTTGGGAAAAGCTCTAAGTCAATTACAATGACCCCAGTGCTCAATTCTATCAAACATGAAAAGATGAAAGGCAAAGTCAACCTCAACAGAATTTGAACTCACGAAGTAAAGATGAATGAAATGCCACTAAGCATTATGCCAGTTGTGCTAACAACTCTGCCAGCTCGTCACCTTATATGTATATATCATTATATCGTGATCACATTTATATAAGAATCACATCATCATCATCGTTTAACATCCTCATTTCAATAAAGTAGAAATCCGATTTAAACAAAATGTAATAAAAAATATTTACATGGCTTTTACTTTGTCAAAAGATGGAAGATCGAGCAGTTCCTTCAAAAGACCTTGAAAATCCTATAAATATTCAAAATAAAAGTATATGTTTAGAATCTTTATAATAAAATTAATGATTTAACATCTGTAGTTCTATTTTACCATGTAACTGACTCTCCAATCAAACTGGATATTGCCTAACTTCCTGAAGCAATTGGTTGTTTTGCTTCTCTACATCCACAGCAACATCAAATTTCAGATGTTTGATTCAAAAACAGACACGAACATTGGAATAATTCCAGAACAAATTCTTTCAACCAACTTTGTACTGTAGGAAAATTAAAGTAATAATTTCTAAACAAAGCACAAGATCACACATTTTGTAAGAGTCTAGTTATTTGCCCACAAAACTCATCTAATAAAGGAATGTGGTTTACTACTTAGGGTTTTAACTCCACAATTATAAAGTAATGGCTTTGGTTCCTGGACCAAGAGGTACATTATGCCCCTGAGTAAAACAGTTCAGTATATTTCCCACCAGTCTACTTAGCTGACAATATGAAACAACTGAGCGGTGCTGGAGCCCTCTCTCAATCCAGCTATCATGTCCTCACTGTTGGGTGAAAGGTAGGATGGTTGAGAAGTTGTTTGTATTGAATTCTCACTGAATAGAAACATAAAACACTTAAAGAAAGAATAGTGACTAGGGAAGCCATATTTGGGTTGCTGTGCATTAGCACAGTGGTGCTATGTCCATTTCAAACAATTAGAGCTGGCTGCTGAAGGATACCAGTAGCAACTTCTGCTGAGCAGTGAAACATGTGGTTTTCAATTTAGTCAATGGAAGGACACAGGACGACCAACAAATAACTTACCCCCTTGCTTCAGCTTAGTGTTGTGGATGCCTGTTACCATCTAGTTTCATCAATGCAGTTGATACTGTGAATAATTCTTTTTTGTTCCAGCTAGTACAAACTAACTTACCACTGCTTACAACTTCCCACTCACACCAACATAAGTTATTTCAGCTTCCCTGCTCACATACATACTTCACATACACATATCAGGCCTCAACTCTCATTACTTGTCTGCAGTTGAATACTATTCCTCTTTTATTACCTGCTGGCACACTTGATACTGCTGAATAAAGTTTAATGTTGTTTCATAAATTCGTCTTCTGGATATTCTTTGTCAATGTCTCTTTAAGGAATCATCTCTAATACGTTCTTTTCAAGAATTACCTTCTGAAAATATCTTCTACACACTTCAATGTTACATAGAGGAGACTTTCTTCAATATTCTCATTAGCAACTCTCTCCTCTATCAGTTACATAAATAAAACTCAATTATTACATAACTAAGAAAACTTCTATTGTTACATCAGTGATTCTTCCTACATATTACAATATTTACTAAAAAGTATAGTTTCATGCTGCTATCATCATCATCATCATCATCATCGTTTAACGTCCGCCTTCCATGCTAGCATGAGTTGGACGGTTTTGACTGAGTACTGGCGAACCAGATTGCTACACCAGGCTCTAATCTGATCTGGCAGAGTTTCTACAGCTGGATGCCCTTCCTAACGCCAACCATTCCGAGAGTGTAGTGGGTGCTTTTATGTGCCGCCGGCACGAGGGCCAGTCACACGGCACTGGCAATGGCCTTGATCAAAAGGTGTTTTTCATGTGCCACCTGCACAGGAGCCAGTCCAGCGGCACTGGCAATGACCTCGCTGTGTGAGATAGCTATGTTTTTTTTTTCATGAATTATTTTTCTAAGTAATTGACTAATATTTTTTTTCTCACGTCTGGAAAGACGAAGGGCAATATTTTCTAGTGTGGAATTCAAAATAAGGCAATAATCTTCCTCCTTCATTAAAAGAAGTTGCAAAATATTCATCACATCTTGAAAAAAAAAAAAAAGAATAGAAGTGTAGGCGTTTTGGATATACTGGATCTTTCAGTACCAAGATCTAGTATTTTTGTGAAGAAAGAAGACAAAATGGTAACAACTTCAACAACATTGCACATTTAGAACTGACCTGGAATTAACCCCATTGCATTTAACGTGTCCATATTCGGCCTAAATATTCTACCTGTTTCATATTCACATCAGCTACATTTGGCTTCTCAAACCTACTCTACAATGTCATTCTAAAAATAAATAATCAAATCATTGAAGTCTTAAAGCTACAAGATCATGCATGATTAATTCAAAACAGTGTAAATAAATAAGCATTACATTTGACAGAGGAAACAAAGACTTTCTCTTTCATTAGTTTCAACATCAAAGTTGCAGTGGGTACTTCTACCTCCATAAATTCAACAACTTTTTGTTGTTATCAAGCTTCAATAAATGGGATGCTACACTGAACTCACTGGCATTTCAATTCAGAAATTGCAAACATTAAACTAGTATATCAAAATCTTGTATACCATCAAGTCTCTTGCTCTTAATGCTGCACCAAATTACTAATATTGAAAAGAGGTGTAGAATTCCAAAACAGAGAAGCAAAATAAGTTTGGAGAAGAGAATAAATATAATCTCTAGTTCTTAACAGAAAATGGCCTTCACAGAAGGCAGCATATAATCATTTCATTTGCTCCATCATAGCAACTAAATCATCATTGACTACCATCTTTGAAACAGCAGCCACTTGTATTAACTTCTTCAATTTCATACATTGATCCAAAAGAAAGACAGTACTTTTATGATTTCTAATTATAGATGTCAGAATGTTGAAAGTTTTTGCAGGTTTATTTTTAACCTTTTAACTGTTTATTCCGTCAAATGCAATGCTTATTTGTCCATATTGTCCTGAATTAATCATGCATTATCTTATAGATAATGATCTTATAGATAATTGATCTTATAGATAATGATCTTATAGATAATTGATCAAAACTTAACTGTTGGACATCTTTATATTCAGCTAAGTGCAAATGAGGACTTATAGCATGAGTGTGCCAGTGACGATGGTGGTCGCCATTGCCAACCACCACTAGTTACCATTGCAGCTGCCATTACATTCACCACATAACTACTGCAATGAGAACATACATTGTTGTAGGTGTAACCTGTAGTTAGGTTGCTGCCGAATTTTAGAAAACCTTAAGAAATTATCTGCTAAATTAATCCCAAAACAGTAGGCACATTGCTCAGTAGCAACTTCCCAGGTGCAATCCCATGATCATTTATGGCAGGAAGGTTAAACTCTGAATAAAAAGGTAAAAAAAAAAACCCTGCACTGAATTTGAACCCAACACTTATGAACTTGTAACCAAATATCTTATGCCCACAACCATTTCATTTCTACAGGATATCTACTTTGGCAGTTTGTAACTAAATAATACCAGATTTACAAACAAGTCAGTTATTTTTAGTTCTCTTGTAATTGTTTAGCCCGAGGTCTACTGCACTGTAAATAAATCATATCAACTAACCTCACGGCCTTTGAAGAATTCCTCTGCCACTTTCCTGCAAAAGAAACAAACATATTTTCATCACATCATCACAATCATCATCATTATTTCTACATCAATGCACAAACGGAACCATTACAGAACTGTTATTTTGTGTTTGTACATTTTATTATTTTAATCTAAATCTACAATACATTTGAACAGGTTCAATCTCTGATTATCACCAGGCATCATATTTGTGGATGTCTGTAGAGTATCAAACTGGAATGTATTTAGTGTACTAAGATTTCTCTGTCAGCAAAAGCAGCCATGGTGAGTGAATGTCAGTTTTAGGTATGTTTTAACTGGCTTTTTAACAAGAGCATGACTCTTGCTAATAGGTAAAGCATCTTGGTTTTCCAAAAGGAACAAATGAATAAATGATATCACAAAGTATTATAAATGCTTCAAATTTTCATTAATTAAGCTTGAAACTCATCTTCGTTCATTCAAATTAAGCTTCTATAAATTACTCTAGAGAAAGACTTTTGTCATTGAATAACAAGCGATTCTTCCTTATCTCCATTCTATACTGCACACTGGCCAGTCCTTGGTCAGTTTTGGTAGCATATCAGGCATTTTCAGAAGAGGTTGCAAGCCCTTTGATTTAACCCTTCCCCAATTATAGAGACAGAGACACTGTGAATGTGTCCTAAGATATTTTACACAGTATAATGGCACTAATGCAAAGAGAGTTAAGAATTGATCCTGGATTTGATTGGTAATTTATTTATCAGACCCAGGAGGATAGAAGGCAATGTTGACCTCTGTGGGATTTGAACTCATAGCAAAGTGTGCTGGAAAGAGAAGCACAACACTTTCAATCTGACACTCTAATGATCCTTGCCACCATACAAATAATTAGTAACTTTTTAATAGTCCTCTAAGCACACATAGTTTAATAACCACTGGAGTATGAGATAAATATTTTGGTATGAAACAAGAGAAATTTCAGTCATAATGCTGATTACATGAAACTGCACCTTGTTACATATTGTGATATCACAGATTGGTTAATGATACCTTTCATCTCATTCCTTATTTGAATTATATGTCTTTTAACCCTTTAGTGTTGAAACTGTCCAAAATTAAATCCCCTTTATTTGTTCAAACCGACCAAATCTGACAGTATCCAACTGCTCTACGAAATTGTTAGAAAAATAAACAAATCATGTTACTGAATTCTCGTAGCTTTGAGATAATGTGCAATGATGCCTTTCCCACCCTCATTCAAGTATAAATACTGTGAAATTGTTTAGATCACAGGATTATTATATATAATGGTAAATATCTTTACATGACTTTGTAGCACAGAAGGCTTTAAAAATATAACCACTTATATATTTGTTATTTTTTAATTTCAGCTTAAAAAAAATGAGATATTTTCAGGACAAAATGAACAAAGATAGGCAGATTCTATCGAAAGTTTTATATCATTATCCTCACCTAATATCTATCTTCCATGCCGGCATGGGTTGCCCAGTCTGACTGGAACTAGCAAGATGGAGAGCTGTAACAGGCTCCAGTCATCTGCTTAGCAAGGTTTCTATGGCTAGATGCCCTTCCTAATGCCAACCACTTTACAAAGTGTACTGACTGCTTTTATATGTAACACCAGCACAAGTTGTTGGCAATTGTTCAATTCATTTCAGTGTGAACTGGGGAAAGAAATGATCTTGAACTGAAAATCCCACTCCCTTATTCTCTTCTTCCCGTCTCTGTTCTGTGGGTGTATGGAATAGGCTTGAGCCTTTTGTCTTGCAGTTAAATACATACAAACAAAAATAGTGTATTAAAAGTTGCATAACCAGGACTTACTGAAGTTGAAATAATGAACATAGATATTATGTGTTCTCTCATAAAAACAGTGTCATGGCTCTTGTTACTACATCACAGTCTCCTCATAATTCAAAGTCAAAATCAAAGTTAAACAGAGTGTTATAAAATTACATACTTGGCGTCTTCAGCTGATAGATTGTCTGGTTGCTCATTGATTATCTTTTCAAAAGCTTTATAATCCTAGAAGAGTTTACAATAAAAAGCATTTGTTGTAACTTTATAATAAAAAGCAATGACTTAACATTAACAGTTCTATTTTGGATTGGTTTCGACTCTTCGATGAAACAAAACATTACCTGACTCACAGAAACACTTTAACCCTTTCGTTACTAACCCGGCAGTAGCCGGCCCAAAAATTTTTTGGTTCATAAGACCAACCTGGCCGTAGCCAGCCGAGAGTACCCATTGTTATTTGAATGTACATTTGAACCCAAATCTCGTTAGTACATTCATTAAAACACCTGATTTCACTTTGTAAACAGTTGAGTTATTGTATCGGACATTGTTTGGCGTGATATTTGAACTCAGTGAATTTTGGAAGATTTTTTTCCACATTTTTTGCGGCGTTAGTTTTTTTTTCAACTTTGAAGATGGAAAGGAGTTTCATGCTATCAAGCAGTGATTCCGAATTTGAAAGTTTTTCAACAGAAGATATGGAGATATCGAAGAAAAGAATGAATGAGCTACAAAAGCACGTGGTGAACGATAATACATCGGATATTTCTGTATCCAAAACTGAAAACAGCGATTCTGAAAGCAGCGACGGCGACAGCGAGAATGATTTTACACCAGAATGGAGTAAAGATTTTTAAAATATTTTTATTAACAATTTTTCTGAGGAGACAGGGTCTACCCATAGTCTTTCTCAGGAAGCGAAACCTTTAGACTTCTTTTTCATGCTTGTTTGAAATGATTACTGCGGAAACAAATCGTTACACAGAATGTAAACAAGCCGGAAAAAAAGGTAGCTTGTGGTTTCCTGCAACTGTAGATGAAATACGGGCATTTTTTGCCATAAATATTATTGTGGGTATTAGACAGTTACCCAGAACAACAAATTACTGGAGCGATCAGGAACCTTTTGGCGATGAATATATTTCCAGTATTATGAACGAGTACGATTCATGAAGCTGAACCAATATTTACATGTGAGAGACACTAGAAGTACCCCAGAGACGAAAATTATGCAATAGAATTGATTAAGAACCCTTTCTTTAATTATGTTCCAAATATCACATTAATATGTTGATAAATAAAGAAGTTACAGGTGTTTAATGAGACTAGTCTAAATTCATGATTATTTTAGAATTTAATT
>NC_068985.1:4841385-4849013 GCF_001194135.2 Octopus bimaculoides
TATATATGTGTACTAGCAGTATAACCCGGCGTTGTCCAGGTGTGACTTATTATGCCATCTACGATAAGTCTTGCTAGGTGAAAATCAACTTAAAAAAAGAGAAAGCCTTACAACGAAAAAACCCTTATGATGTAAATATGTTCATAATTTAAAAGGTGATGAAATTAATAGGGAAAGTCTGAAAGCTGTTTTGCGTAACATTATTAAGCGTATGTTCAGAAATTTAAGAAAGGTGTTATGCTATCATTTGATCTGTTCAGCTACATTTTCAACTATCATCATCATTTAATGTATGTTTTCCATGGTGGCATGGGTTGGACAGTCTGACAGGAGCTGACCAGGGTCCATGTATGTTTTTGCATTGTTTCTAGAACTGGATACCCTTCCTAATGCCAACCACTTTACAGAGTGCACTGGATGATTTTATGCAGCACCAGCATGGGTGTGCATAAGTGGAACTAGACTGGGTGGATTTTATGTGGCACCAGCACCCATGAGCCTCCAAGATTATGAATGCTCAGCTAGAGAAGGTTACAGTGAGCATGCCTGTATGCAAGGACAACTCCACCTCTACTTAGCTTGACATGTCATCTGATCTGCTCAGCTACATCTTCGTCAGCTATCATCATCATTCAATGTCTGTTTTCCAGGCTGGTATGGGTTGGACAGTCTGACAGGAGCCAACCAGGCTCCATTTCTGTTTTTGCAAGGTTTCTACAGCTGAATGCCCATCCTAATGCCAACCACTTTACAGAGTGTACTGGATGCTTTTATGCAGCACTAGCATGGGTGTGTATAGGTGGCACTAGACTGGGTTGATTTTATGTGGCACCAGCACCCATGAGCCTCCGTTAGAGAAGGATGCAGTGAGCATGCCTGTATGCAAGGACAACCCCACCTCTGCTTAGCTTGACATGTCTTGTCAAGCACAGCAAGCCACCAGGAGCCCCAGTCCCTGTCCTGTCATTCCCTCCATGAGACCCAACATCTGAAGATCCTCTCTCCCCACTTCATCCCACATCTTCCTGGGTCTACCCCTTCTGCTTTAAAAGCAGATGGTGGTGTTAAACTGGGTGGCATGTAAACCCTGTACCCAGTTTCCTGATAAAGCAAAGGAGTTTGATGTAAACCAAACAGCTGGTCATCTTATGTTCATATGAATGAAAATAACGACCTGTAGATTGGAAATCATCATCATCATCATAGTTTTAACATTCACATTTTATAGCTTTCGCGGGTTTGGCAGAATTCATTCACGTAGATGTTTTTTACAGTGTAAGGATTTAGACTCTCATGGAAAGACAACTGGAGCTAAACAACAATAACTGTAATAGTAACAACAATAGCCACAAAAATCACAATCAATGCTGCTGCTGCAACTAGTGCTAATGCTGTTACTGAAGCTACTGGTGGTGGTGGTGGTGCTACTGCAGCTACGTCCACTATTTTAAAAAAGGAAGACCTCCAGCAATTCACATTCAAAAGTAAAACAACATTAAATCTAAAAACGACTGTTAAGGGCTCTGGTTGGATGAGATAAAAGGATGAGGGATAACAAGTCTGTGGTTAGGATGCTCACATTAACATAGCATCTACTAACTTATTTCCAACAGCTACACAAACTCAACTTGCTACCTTCTACATAAATAAAAAGTAAGGACTAACCTTGTGCATTCCAAAATATTCTTCTGCTAGTTTCCTACAAAAGGAATAAAAAAATACACATCATCATTACCATAGTTATTGTCACCACTATCACCGCCAACAACAACAACAGCAGCAGCAGCAGCAACAGCAACAACAACAACAACGCTGCCACCACTGCCATCATCACCATCATCATTTAGTGTCTACTTTTTATGCTGACATGGATTAGACAGCATGACTGGAGTTGGTAAACCAGAGAGTTGCACTAGGTTCCAGTCAGATTTGGCAAGGCATCTACAGCTGGATGCCCTTCCTAACGCCAAGAGTGTAAAGGGTGTCTTTAACAAGCCACTGGCATGGGTGCTGTTATGTGCTACCAGCACAGGTGCACTTCTATGTCACCAGCACAGGTGCCAGTTATGTGGCACTGGCATCAGCCAAGACTACAACTTTACTTCGCTTGACGAGTCTTCTCAAGCACGGCATATCGCCAATGGTCTTGCTCATTTGTCATCGCTTTTGTGAGTCCCAGTTTTGAAGATCATGCTTCACCACCTCGTGCCATGTCTTCCTGGGTCTACCTCTTCCACAGGTTCCCTCCACAGTGACCGAGTGGCACTTTTTTATACAGCACAGTCATCTCTCTTGCACACCATGCCTTATGCCTCTTATTCTCAATTTTTCTCTCAAAACTCTTACACTATGTCATACAATCAGACTGACATTGCACATCCAGTAAAGCATACTAGCTTCATTTCTTTCAAGCTGTCATCTGCCCACAGCCTATGTTTCACTGCTGTGTAGTATGGTTGTTTGCACACTGGCATCATACAATCCGCCTTTCACTTTGAGGGAGAGGTCTAGAGTTACCAACAAAGGTGGAAGCTCTCTTAACTTTGCCCAGCCTATTCTTATTCTAGCAGCTATGCTCTTGGAGCACCCACCTCCACTGCTGACTCTATCACCTAGATAATGAAAACTATCAACTACTTCTAGGTACCTCCCACCACATTTGGCATTTAATGGAATCCATTTTCTGTACAGCTCTAGTGTTTATTGTACTTGTACATCTACCACACACAAAAACTTTTTTCTCTGTTAACCTTCTTCTGATATAGCTGAACCTCTACAATTAATTTTATCTTTAGAAATGGATTTTTCTTCTTTTTAATATTGGAACCTACATTTGGACTTCATTTCAATTAGTTTCATTTCTGAACCCCATTACAAGTTTTATTCTTGGCTTAATGCATGGTACCAGACCATTAATATTTAGTAAAGACAGAAATATTGGTTTCAAATTTTGGCACAAGGCCTGCAATGTCAACTGGTACTTATTTTATCGACCCTCAAAAGAAAGAAAGCAAAGGTGACCTTGGTGAGATATAAACTCAGAAAGTGAAGATGGACAAAATGCCACTAAGCACTTTGCCTGTCATAGCAACAATTCTGCCAGCTCACCACCATAGCAAACACAGAAATATTGAACTGATGTCACTACTGGCCTTACTAATTGCATTATTGGTAAGACGTATATGTCCTGATTCTTTGATTCTCATGAGTTTCCCACTTTGGAATTACGAAATCTTCATTCTATAGCATTATATTAATTCATTTCTCACTCATGTTATACAAGGCCTTCCATAAATGTATGGTATGTTGTAAATGCTAATGATTCTGCCACCCAATATAAACCCATATATTGTTATCATATTTACACACCACAATCTCCTCCTTTCATTAACAGTAAAAATTGAAGTTAAACAAAATGTAATAAAAATATTTACTTAGTTTTTTCTGTATCGAGATATGGAGGATAGGTAAGTTCCATATAAAAATCTTCATAATCCTACAAATATTCAAAATGAAAGCATATGTTTAGACTTTATAATAAAATTAATGATCTAACATCAGTAGTTCTATTTTACCATGTAATTGACTCTTCAATCAAAATGAATATTGCTTGACTTCCTGAAGCAATTGGTTGTTTTGCTTCTCTACATCCACAGCAACATCAAATTTCAGATATTTCAGGAACATTGGAATAATTCCAGAACATATTGTTTCAATCAACTTTGTACTGTAGGAAAATTAAAGTAATAATTTCTAAACAAAGCACAAGATCACACATTTTGTAGGAGTCTAATTATTTGCAACACAGAGCTTGACTAATAAAGAAATGTGGTCTACAACTTCAGGTTTGGTTCCTTGACCAAGAGGTAAATTATGCCCCTGAGTAAAACAGTTCAGTATATTTTCCTCCAGTCTACTTAGCTGACACTAAGCAACAGCTGAGTGGTGCTGGAGCCCTCCCTCACTCCAACTATCATGTCCTCACTGTTGGGTGAAAGGTAGGATGGTTGAGAAGTTGTTTGTACTGAAGTATCACTACAAAGACACATAAAGCACATATTGAAAGTATAGTTTCATGTTATCATATTATTTTGTGTGAGATAGCTCTGTTTTGTTTTTGTTGTGAGTCACTTTTCTAAATACTCGTCTAAAAGGTTGTATGAGTAAGAAGTTCATGTTGTAACTAAATGGTTTTGCACACAATCTCATTGCCCCACAAATTGGGCAAGTGTCTACCATCACAGTTATGAACTGACTAATATTTTGTGAGCTGAGTTTAATAAATGGAAATTGTACAGAAGATCACTGTATGCTGCCACCTTCACACATATTTGCTTTATAGAAAAAACTGATGCCTTTTGAATAAAGTACTCAGCTGCAGCTGCTTCATTGTCTTCCCAATCACAAATAAAGTGAAACAGTCTAAAGTGACTGACTGACTGGTTGGAAACAAATAAACATGAACCTTATATACAAAAATATAAATGAATCTGTATGTCTTGCAAAACAATGGAGCTGTGTGACTGAAAATGGTATTTTTTACGGCAGACCAGATGTTGCCTATGCATACAATCCTCTGCCTCACCATACTAACAGTGTAACCAAGGGAAATGTGAAGACTGATACAACTTGGTTTCAGTATCATCAGATGTTTCTGTCAGTAGCTAAAAAAAAACAACAAAACAAACCAGAAAACCCTCATCTGAAGCTTTGTCAGTCTTTGTAATCCATTGCTCTCAGCTGGAACTACTATTATCAAACAAAAAACAATGAAAATTAAAGTCACTTTTAAATGTTTGGAACTAAAACAAATACTGCAAGGCATTCTCTCTGACGCTCAAACTAATTGGTCAATATAATATCATAGAAATAAATAAAAAGCAACAACTAACCTTTGAAAAGCATTTTTCTGCTATTTCCCTACAAAAGTAAAAAAACATTTTCAAGAAAGAGAACCATTATAGATTCGTATATGTAAAAAAAGTTTCCATATGTCTTAAACAAGCCATGTTGATGGCACTTTCAAACCTGCAGACATCTTCGAGAACTAGTAATGTTCCTTGGTAAAAATGCTATGTCAAGGATTACTGGTACTTTTCAAATATCACTGGGCAGAAAGTTCTCAAGAACAGAGCACTTAGTTTGTTGCCATTGGTACCCAGAGATTCCTTGAAGAATGTCATCAATCTACCCTGCTACTAGTTCATTAGTTCTTTATAAATTACAAATGTAAAAATTCCACCAGTTGCATTATTCAGCAGCAGGTGGGTGGCTGTGAGCATTTGACAACATTCCAGATGCCAGGACTGCAGCATTGTCCAAGAGATGAGCTGAGAAAAGGTTTGCTTGACAAAAGGCATCAAAGCTTGCACAATGCAAGTGAATCTCTGTAAATGTTTTGGTCTCAGCACACATCAACAGTCATTGGATATTGGGAAATTGCACAGAGGATGTCAGCAGCAGATAAATTACCTGACACAGAAAACATTCCTTCATGATAAAGCAAATAAGGGTATGCAAGAATTGCATAGTAAAATATTTTGTATAACATTTACTTGTGTGGTATTATTAGTGAATGAACAAAAAATATTTACATTAAAAATTACAGAGTTCTTTAAATGCTTCAAATTCTCATTAATTACATTAGAAATTCTTATATAATTAGTGAACATTAATTCAAGTCAATCAACAAAAGTAGTAATTGAATAAAGAATGATTCTGCATTATATCTCATCTTCAACTGAAAATTATCGCCTTTCTGTTTTTTATTCATTGTTTTGGTTTTTCCATTCGAGTGACTTGCTTGGACCACTGTAACTCTTCAACACCAGATGTGATTGAATGATGAGGCATGAACATCTGGTCTGTTCTAGTCCCATTGGTCTTTCTACTGCTGAAATATTTCATCTGTGTACACCATGACAACAGATGATACTAATAGTTCACTAACTGAATTGGTTGATTTTGGCCATTGACAGTTTCCTATCTGTTCAGCCACTCAGCATCTAGTCATATTTGCCATTGACTCAATAAGCTCATCTGCCAAAATAGTTCACATCCATGATTTTAACATACCATAGCTTGGGTGGTTACATACAACTTCTCCTGCTGGGACTCTGCCAGGTGCTACAGATCCAGATCAGAGTAGACTTGGGAACAACAATGGCTAAGAGGGGGTTTCACACTCCTCACAACCTTGAAACTCCTGTACCAGAGTTCCACAACTTGCCAGAGTTTATAGTCAAATCCAAGATTTTTAGTTAAATAAATAAATTAAAAAATGGTGTAAGAAAAAGCTGCATAACTAGGGCTTACTGAAGTGGAAATACTGAATATACATTTCATTGTCTCTCACGTCAACATTGTCATGACCTCTCTTAGTATTTTCTACATATACATCCTAATATTGTTATCACATCTATACATCACAGTTTTCTCATATAATTAAAAGCAAAAATAAAATTTAAGAAAGGTGTTATAAAATAACTTACAAAGCTTTTTCAAAATCAATCCAGTTTGGAAACCAACTCATTTCTTTTTTAAACTGTTCCTAGAAAAGTTTATAATAAAAGCATTTGTTGTAACTTTATAATAAAAGTAATGATTAGACATTAATAGTTCAATTTTTGATTGCTTTGGACTATTCGATGAAAGTAAACATTATCTGACTTAGAGAAACACTTCAATTGTTTTGCTTCTTGATATCCATAATAACATCAAGTTCGGCATGTATGATTTAAAACAAGACAGGGAAGGAATACAAAAATAATTCCAGAGTGTATTGTTTCAAACAAATCTATGGTTTACTAAAACTAAAATGATTTTTAACATTAACTGGCACTCTGTTGGTTACAATAATGATACAGTTGATCAGGCCAATGGAACAGCCTGCTCATGAAATTAATATGCAAGTGGCTGAGCACTCCACAGATACATGTAACGTTAACATAGTTTTCAGAGAAATTCAGCACAACACAGAACATGACAAGGTTGGCCCTTTGAAATTCAGGTACAAACTCATTTCTGCCAGCTGAGTGAACTAGAGCAATGTGAAATAAAGTGTCTTGTTCAAGGACATGATGTGCTGCTGGGAATCAAACTCATGACCTTATGACCTTATAACAACTAAGCCACATACCTTCACAATTTCTGACATAGGTGTCTAACCACAAACTTTGCCAGTGTGATATAGTCTATGTAGGGAGAAGAAAATGTTGTTATTGCTGAGAGAGAAATACAGTGAGATAGCGAGAGTGTGTATGAAAGATAGATAGACAGGTAGTGTTGTCACCATAGTAACTAACAAGTTTTAATTAAAATGCAGGAATTTTAAGTACAAGTCATTCAAACAAATCAACACAAACTTAAAAACAAACAAAACTTTCACTATGTAAAAATAGCGATAGTTATTCTTTTGGTTGCTTGTGTATGGGTGTGTGTGTGTGTGTGTATGAAAGACAAATAGAGAGGCAGAGTGTTGTCACCAGAATAACGAACAAGACTTTCCCTATATATAAGTTTACTACAAAAGGGTGGTGCATGCATGATTAACAAATATTTTCACTGGTAATGTGTAAAGACCTAGTATTTTACAAACCTTGGAAGGATAAAAGGGATAACTGACCCCC
>NC_068985.1:4849068-4854821 GCF_001194135.2 Octopus bimaculoides
GAAAAGGGATGTAAATGGTCTGCAAGTAAACAATGACATCCCAAGTAATAAAATTGAATAGGATTCATTAAAGAAATAATGAAAATCTTTGTCTTTGATTAACTTCAACCAAGAAATCAGTTTCTCTTTCATTTAACAAAGTCAACAGCCGTAGCAATAATAGACACAAAAAGCAGAAGATGATTGCTGCTGTGGTTACATCTATCATAACTAGTTGCACTGTTAATAATTACCCTCCCACCAAATAAATATCTGGTAAACTTAAAACGAATGTTAAGGGCTCTGGCTGGATGAGATAAAATAGATGAGAGATAATTAATCTGTGGATAGGATGCTAGCCTGTTTCAACTCACATTAACAGAGCATCTACTAACTTATTTCCAACAGCTACACAAACTCAATATATTACCTTGTACATAAATAAAAAGTAAAGACTAACCAGAGAGTTTATATTAAAACATTGTTCTGCTGTTTTCCTGTAAAAGAAATAAAGAAACACATCATCATCATCGTCATATTTACATCTTTAGACAAAAATAAACATCATAAGATTATAACATTTTGTACAATTGATTTCATTTTTAGACATGAATTCTTTTTTAATATTTGAACCTGGATTTGGAGTTCATTTCAATTACTTTAACCCTTTAGCATTTAAACTGGCCATATCCGGCCAAAAGTATTCAGCCTATTCTATGTTCAAACTGGCCAGATCTGGTCTCTCACACCAACCCTACAATATGGTTTTAAAAATTAACAGCTACCTCATCAAAATCTCATAGCTACGAGATAATGCTTGATTAGTTCAAACCAATGTGGATAAAAAAGCATTAATTATGGCAGAATAATGTGAACACTAAAGGGTTAATCTCTGAACCTCATTAGGAGTTTTATTCTTGCCTATTAATATTTATCTCTCAGCAAAGACAGAAATACTGGTTTCAAATTTTGACACAAGGCCTGCAATTTCGGTGGAGGGGTAAGTCAACTATATCAACTCCATTGATCAACTGGTACTTCTTTTATCAACCTTGAATGGATGAATGGCAAAGTTAACCTTGGCAGAATTTCTACTCAGGACAAAATGCTGCTAAGTATCACCACCATACCAAACACAGAAATACTGAACTGATGTCACTTCTGGCCTTACTAATTGCATTATTGGTAAGACGTATATGTCCTGATTCTTTGATTCTCATCAGTTTCCCACTTTGGAATTACGAAATCTTCATTCTATAGCATTATATTCATTCATTTCTCACTCCATATGTAATCATTAACGCTTTTCAATATTCTTCCATCCCAACCTTTAGAACATCGCAGTGTTTCGTGTACAAGGCCTTCCATAAATGCAGTTTTACTGTTCCAACTGAAACAATGCAGATGGAGATGCATAAAAAATACATTTTCATCTCAAAAGATGAAGTTAATAATCTGAAAAACTTATAATCACATCTGCAATAACTCATCTCAAGCATTTACATATTGAAGAAACATTATTCTCAAATTAAAAATACAGCCCTTCACATTTAGAGAACAAACAGCCAAAGAAACAAAGAAATAAACAAAACTTGTTACTGTGGATCTGTGTAGTTCTGGAGAGTGTTAGAGTAATTAAGAATGAGGCCAGACTGAGTTTATCTTCTGGTGGTCCTTGTGGCATAAAATGAGTCCAGCTCAATAAATGATCTACAATTGGTTGTATATAATTTAAAATCATTTTATTACATAATTTTGATGCAATAGTATTTAAACTAATACTCTTTGGTTTGATGGCACACTTTAACTATTATGTTGGTTTGATATGCTCTGTTAAGCTTACGCTACTGAGTTCAAGGAAGTATTTTACAAATGATGGTAATTCTCATATCTCTTAGGGAATATAACCCGCTCCTACAGCTCATCCTTTTGCTTTGATTCTGTTATTGCTCTACTCAAATCTTTCAGAGTAAAGATGTCTTCATTAATTGGTAATGGTCAAGGTGGCAAGCTGGCAGAATCGTTAGCACGCTGGATGGAATGCTTAGCGGTATTTCGCCCGTTGCTATGTTCTGTGTTCAAATTCTGCCGAGGTCAATAAATTAAGTGCCAGTGAAACACTTGGGTCAATGTAATCGACTTGTCCCCTCCCCACAAATATGAAGCCTTGTGCCTCTAGTAGAAATTGGTAATGGTTGTTCTAAAGAGCCAGTGTCAGCTACCTGTGGTAGTTTCCCCTAAAACAGAACTGAAATGTTCCTTCCAAAGATTTTTTTCCTCTTCTCTATACTTCCTTGCAGTTTAAACATTGTATCTCTTCTACCAGTCAATCATCTACAGCTGCATGTCAAAGCTGAATAAGAAGAATTTTCAATTATTTACATTATTTACATTTGACAGATATTTGTCCTCATCTTGTTTGTCGTTAACACAACATTTCGGCTGATGTACTCTCCAGCCTTCAGATGTCCTGGGTGAATTTCAAACCTGGGTTCTCATTCCTAAGGTATTTTTCTGATGTTGCTATTATTATTATTATTATTCAGGTGACTGCCTGAAATTGAACTCAGAATCTTCGGGTTAGCAGCCCACACTCTTAACCACTATGCTATATGCCTGTGGTCAATTATGGAGTGAATTTTAGAGCTTATAAATCTAATATTTTCCTTTCCTTTCTCAATACCGATTCCCATATGCTATTCATATCCAAGTTTGATTCCAGGCAGTGACCTGAATAATAATAATAATAATAATAATAATAATAATAATAATAATAATCGTCATTATAATCATCATTGTTTAATGTCTGCTTTCCATGTTAGCATGAGTTGGTTGATTTGACTGAGGACTGGCATACCAGATGGCTGCACAAGGCTCCAATCTGATCTGGCAGAGTTTCTACAGCTGGATGCCCTTCCTAACGCCAACCACTCTGAGAGTGTAGTGGGTGCTTTTATGTGCCACCGGCACAAGGGCCAGTCAGGCAGTACTGGCAACGACCTTGCTCGAATGCGTTTTCACGTGCCAGTAAGGTGACGCTGGTAATTCAAAACAATGTGAATAAATAAACATTACATTTGACAGAATCTGAATGTTGAAGGGTTAAACAAGAAATTATAAGATTACTTACAGAACTCTATCTTTTGGAATGTATGAACGACCGAACAGTTCATTAAGAAAATTTTCATACTCCTATATTCAAAATGAAAGCATATATTTAGACTTTATAATAAAATTAATGATTTAACATATGCAGTTCTATTTTACAATGCAATTAACACTTCGATCAAAATGGATATTGCCTGACTTCCTAAAGCAATTGGTTGTTTTGCTTCTCTACATCCACAGGAAGATCAACTTTCAGATGTTTGATTCAAAAACAGACAGAAACGTTGGAATAATTCCAGAACAAATTCTTTCAACCAACTTTGTACTGTAGGAAAATTAAAGTAATAATTTATAAACAATGCACAAGATCACACATTTTGTAGGAGTCTAGTTATTTGCCCACAGAACTCAACTAATAAAGGAATGTGGTTTACTACTTAGGGTTTTAACTTCACAATTATAAAGTAATGGCTTTGGTTCCTGGACCAAGAGGTACATTATGCTCCTGAGTAAAACAGTTCAGTATATTTCCCTCCAGTCTACTTAGCTGACAATAAGCAACAACTGAGTGGTGCTGGAGCACTCTCTCACTCCAGCTATCATGTCCTCACTGTTGGGTGAAAGGTAGGATGGTTGAGAAGTTGTTTGTATCAAATTGTCACTGCATAGACACATAAAACACTTAGTGAAAGTATAGTTTCAGATTATATTACTTTGTGTGAGATAACTATGGAGTTATTCTTGTGGGTTATTTTTCTAAATACATGACTAATATTATTTTCTCAAGCCTTGAAAGGTGAAAGACAAAATTGACAAATGTGGCATTAGCAGTCAAGACTACAATGGGTTGTAAGAAAATACAGCAAGGTTTTCCTCTTTTGTCTACTGATTTTTTCATCCACATCCTTAAAGGAACGTTGAATTTAGTCATTTGACTTGTTAAAAATAGCATCAAAATCCTTGAAATCCTTGAAATCTTAAAAGAAGCAATATGAAGGTTACATTAGATGTTCTTCTGGGAAAAAAAGAACATAGAATGGCAGTGCCTTTGACTACAAAGCTATTCAGAGGTGATCTGGAACTAAACAACAACTATCAAAATATAAAAAAACTGAATGGCACTCAAGAAGGAAGCAATCAAAGGGTTTCTCTTTGATTGGCTCTTATACTGAAAGGAAAGTAGGCAGTTCTGCCAACCACAAAACTTCCTCTGCTGTAGTTCAGAATGAAAATATTCCGTCAACTACTTCAATGCTTTTGGATCTGTAGTGAACTATTTTGTCAGTGTGGCTGTATTCAGTTGTGCTTTGGCAGGTGGCAGCCAAAGTTGGTGATGTAGCAATTTCTGCCCAACAGCATTGTGCATCTATTTTGAAAGAGTTAAATTGCAGCTCTGATGGTGATGAAACAACACCATTTACTATAATGTACCACTGCTTCTGTATTCATCTCCAACTCGGAGAGTTTGGATTTGACATCTTGAGTCAGCATCACTCTTTCTGCTATGCTTCTTATACATTGTTCTCATTTAAACTACCACAGTTAAATACATAGTAGTAAGTCGTGTAAATCAATTCATGTCTCGTTACACATCTCTCATTCTCTGGAAATGAACAATGTTGTTTATAAGGCAGTGATGTTCATTTCAAACCATCAGATGATGTGAAAACAAGGCTACACGCACACACACATGCAATGAGCTTCTTTCAGTTTCCATCTAACTGACCAACTCACAAGACTTTGATTGGCTAGGGGCTATAGTAGAAGACACTTGCCCAAGGTGCAGCATAGAGAGACTGAACTTAAAACCACATGGGTGGGAAGCAAGCTTCTGAACCTCACAACCACAGTTTTGCCATATGTACTAAAAATGCACTAAAATTTTCTGCTACCAAATTTCAAACACAAAATTTGATTTGACCCCAGGTTAATGTAGAAATAATTATCATAGGGGTTGAGTATTGAGAAAGAACCTGGAATCACATGATTGCTAAGTTAACTTCTTAAATGCATATCAATGCTTGCGCCTGCTTTGTGGGTGTAAAAGTGGATGGCTTTATTTTAAACGGGTGGGATGGGTAAGATGTTCAATTTGAAATCACATGATTCCTGATTCAATCCCATAGCACAGCACCTTGGACAAGTGTTTTCTACCACAGTTATTGTTTGACCAAGATCAGGACGAGTAAAGTCCATGCAAAAGGGCTTTCAAAGAGCTTGCAGCTACCAAATTTCATACCAAAATTTTGTTTGACCCCAGGTTAAGGTAGAACTAATTACCTTAGAGGTTGCGTATTGAGATGGAATCACATGAATCACATGGAATCACATGAATTACATGGAATCACATGATTGCAAAATAAACATATAAGGTGAGGGTTGGAAATGAGTACAGCAATGAATTCCGGGTAGAGGTAGGGGTCCACCAAGGTTCCGTCCTCAGCCCCCTCTTATTTATCATAGTCCTCCAGGCAATCACAGAGGAGTTCAAGACAGGTTGCCCCTGGGAGCTCCTCTATGCTGATGACCTTGCCCTAATTGCGGAGTCACTATCAGAACTAGAGGAGAAGTTTCAGGTGTGGAAGCAAGGTCTAGAATTGAAGGGCCTTAGAGTCAACCTAGCTAAAACCAAAATCCTAATAAGTAGGAAGGTAGATAAAACTCAA
>NC_068985.1:4855764-4859683 GCF_001194135.2 Octopus bimaculoides
ACTGACCGAGACCTTTGGAAATGTGCTGTGCGTGAGAAGACCCGGCAAGCCAAGTAAGATCGTTGCCAGTGCCCCTGGACTGGCTCTTGTGCGGGTGGCACATAAGATGCACCATTTTGAGTGTGGCCGTTGCCAGTACTCCCTGACTGGACTCCGTAGGATTTTCGAGCGAGATCATTGCCAGTGCCCCTGGACTGGCTTGTGCGGGTGGCACATAAAAGACACCATTTCGAGCGTGGCCATTGCCAGTATCGCCTGACTGGCCTTCGTGCAGGTGACACGTAAAAGCACCTACTACACTCTCTGACTGGTTGGTGTTAGGAAGGGCATCCAGCTGTAGAAACTCTGCCAAATTTAGATTGGAGCCTGGTGTTGCCATCCGGTTTCACCAGTCCTCAGTCAAGTCGTCCAACCCATGCTAGCATGGAAAGCGGACGTTAAACGATGATGATGATGATGATGATCAACGCTTCTGCTCTCTCTGTGGTATGAAAGTGGGTGGCTGTATTTTAAATGGATGTAGGCATGGTTGGGTGGGTATGATGTTCAATTTGCAACCACATGATTCCTGATTCAATTCAAATGCACAGCACCTTGGACAAGTGTTTTCTACCACAGTAATGGTTTGACCAAGTCCTTGGGAGTAGAATTAAGTAGATGCCTGAAAGCTCATCAAACACACACACATGCATACATATATTCACACAAACATTCACACATACACAGTATCTTATCTTTTATCTTTCACTTGTTTCAGTCAATAGACTGTGGCCAAGCAAGGGCACAAAATGTTAGTCAAATGAATCAACCCCAGTACTTATGTTTTTTAAAGCCTATTATTTTATCAATTTCTTTTGCTGAGCTGCTAAGATATGGAGATGTAAACAAACCAGCATTGGGTGTCAGGTGGTAGTAGTGTTGGGGACCAAACACCGACATGCAGACACACACTTACACACACATGATGGGCTTCTTTCAGTTTCCATCAACCAAATCCACTCAAAAGGCTTTGGTCAGCCTGAGGCTGTAGTAGAAGACATTTACCCAAGGTGCCATGCAGTGGGACTGAACCCAGAACTATGTGGCTGGAAACCAAACTTCTTACCACACAGCCACACTTGTGCCTTTGTATGTCATTGAAAAATGTATTAAACATTGTGAGAAACTAATACTCTTTGACATGTTAAGGTTATCTCTCCAGATTTTCTGTAGAAATTATAGCCAGCACTGACTTGTTATGATATTTTAATATCTGAAGAGGTCTAATGTAAACAATAATGCAATGAAAGATGGGAAAATAGGTAATGGGTGTATATGCATATTTCAGGAATTTTTGCTCCTTCCTCAGCATCACATCCACCCCATTAACCATTCATGAACACTTTGCTTAAATAACCACTAAATACAGCAGTGTAACATTATTCAATTACCAATTTTACATATTAAACATATTCCCGGCAGCTGGTATGTAAATATTAATTATTTATAGGGACATCATATTTCATGATACAACCATAATATACTACAAAGTCTATTAAATGCTTTATGAGTTAATATGGCCTATAATGGTGTCACATAACTAATACCTGTAATGGTGGCACATAAAAAGCACCTTTTGCCTCACAGAGGCAATGACAAATGACCAAGACCCTTGGTAATATGCCATGCTTGGTTAGAAGACCCATCAAGCCAAGTGAAATTGTAGTCATGGCAGATACTTGTAGTTGTGGCAGATATGCAGCCGTGCCAGTGGCACATAGAAACATCCATAACATTCTCAGAATGGTTGGTGTTAGGAAGGGCATCCAGCCATAGAAACCATGCCACATCAGATTGGAGTCTGGTGTAGCCCCTCAGCTTGCCAGCCCTAGTCAATCCATCCAGCCCATGCCAGCATGGTCAACAGATATTAAATGATGATGATGATTGTGATCAAATCGCATATTAAGGTTATCCCTACAGCTTTTCTATAGAAATCACAGTCAGTATTCATTTGTTATGACAATTCGTATCTGAAGACATCTAGTATAAACAACAATGCACAGATAGGGAAATAGGTAATAGGTGTATATGCATATTTCAGATAATATGCATATACACTCATTGTAGTATATTATGCATATACACCTTTGTGGTATATTTTGGTTGCACAACGAAATACAGTGTCTCTACATCATCATCATCAACACTCAAAAGGAGCTCAACCATTTTGAGTGACATATTTAGTCCCAAATGCTTTCTTGTCCTTTCGCTATCAAAATTGCAGAGAATCAGCTTGTAAATGATTGGCTCGTTAGAAACAAATGATAAATGACACTATTATACACAGATTGCAATACACAAAAATAATAAATCCGTATGTCTTGTGACATTATGGATCTGCACCTGGAAACCTCCTCTGGAAGCTACAAGTTCATCTTTTTATTTTTTACTTGTTTAGCCATTGGACTATAATCATACTGGGACACTGACTTGAAGCATTTTAAATCAAATGGATGGGTACCAGTAGTTACATTTTTTTTGAAACTGGTACTTATTCTGTCAGTCTGTTTAGCCAAACCACTAAGTTACAGGGACATAAACACACCAATACTCATCGTCAAGAAATAGTGGGGGACAAACACAAATACAAATTCGCATGCATGCACTCATGCACATGCACACACACACACATGCATGCACACACACACACACATGCGCACGATGAACTTCTTTCTGTTTCCATCAAACCGAATCCATTCATAAGGCATTGGTTGACCTGAAGCTACAGTAAAAGACACTTGTTCAAAGAGCCATACAGTGGGACTGAACCCAGAACCATGTGGTTGTGAAGCAAGCTTCTTACCACACAACTACACCTGAGCCTACTGGAAATGGTTTTCATGAAAGGCCAGCTGGTGCATCTGCATAGAAGTGTCCACCTGGCCATACCACCAATGTTGTCTATGATAAAGATATGGGCTGATACAACTTAGGAGTTCTACAAGAGACAAGTAATAGGAACTGATGCTAAGCTTCTAATGTAATGCTTTGACAATCTTTGTAATCCATTGCTCTCAGCTGGAACTACTATTATCAAATAAAAAAAGTATGAAAATTAAAGTCACTTTTAAATGTTTGGAACTAAAACAAATACTGCAAGGCATTCTCTCTGATGCTCAAACTAATTGGTCAATATAATGTCATAGAAATAAATAAATAGACAAATAAATGAATAAATAATTAGATAAATAAATAAAGAGTATCAACTAACCGGTAGACCTTCAAAATGATCTAATGCTAATCTCCTGCAAAAGAAAAAACACATTTTCATCGACCCATCATCACTATCATAAAAAAGAATCATTATGGTTCATATACATATGAAAAAGTTTCAATGCATCTTAAACAAGCCATGTTGATGGCACTTTCAAACCTGCAGACATCTTCAAGAACTAGTAATGCTCCTTGGTAAAAATGCTATGTCAAGGATTACTGGTACTTTTCAAATATCACTGGACTAAAAGTTCTCAAGAACAGAGCACTTAGTTTGTTGCCATTCCTTGAAGAATGTCATCAATCTACCCTGCTACTAGTTCATTAGTTCTTTATAAATTACAAATGTAAAAATTCCACCAGTTGCATTATTCAGCAGCAGGTGGGTGGCTGTGAGCATTTGACAACATTCCAGATGCCAGGACAGCAGCATTGTCCAAGAGATGAGCTGAGAAAAGGTTTGCTTGACAAAAGGCATCAAAGCTTGCACAATGCAAGTGAATCTCTGTAAATGTTTTGGTCTCAGCACACATCAACAGTCATTGGATATTGGGAAATTGCACAGAGGATGTCAGCAGCAGATAAATTACCTGACACAGAAAACATTCCTTCATGATAAAGCAAATAAGGGTATGCAAGAATTGCATAGTAAAATATTTTGTAT
>NC_068985.1:4859786-4860995 GCF_001194135.2 Octopus bimaculoides
GTATTATTAGTGAATGAACAAAAAATATTTACATTAAAAATTACAGAGTTCTTTAAATGCTTCAAATTCTCATTAATTACATTAGAAATTCTTATATAATTAGTGAACATTAATTCAAGATATTTATTCTTTGGACAAAGAGTTGACGCTTATGCAGTCAGTGAGTGTGATTTGGACAATCAAACTGGTGAAAGTAATGAGGAAAAAAGTGACTCAGTTGAACAAATACAGTTGTTGAAAGATAAGGCGATTATTATTACTCTCTTGAATTTTTCTGTCCATTAGTTTGCCTTTAATCATTACACTTGAGCTGTTTATGTAACTATCTATATTTTGCTTTGGAACCCAGGTGGAGGGTAAAGTTAGACATAGGGGCACAAGTCTGAGAGGGTTAAACAAGATATTATAGAATTACTTACTCGGCTTCAGCTCTTTCAATACTCTTTGGAGCATCCTCTAGCTTGTGTTGAAGATCTCTATATTGCTAGAAAAGTTTACAATAAAGGTATTTGTTGTAACTTTATAATAAAATTAATGATTAGACATTAAGAGCTCTATCCTTGTATTGCTTTAGACTGTTCAATGAAAGTAAACCTTATCTGACTTGCAGAAACAATTCAGTTCTTTTACTTCTTGATGTCCATAGTAGCATCAAGTCTAACATGTATGATTCAGAAGGAATATAAAATTCCAGAACATATTGTTTCAAACAATTCTATGGTTTACTAAAGCCAAAATAATAATTTTTAACAGGTATGTTACATTGGCAAATTTTGTAGGTGTGACATAGTCTACATATTTGATTCCAGCATGTGACTTGTACTTATCTTATCAACCTTGGTGGGATAAAAGGTAAAACCGAGTCCTGTAGGATTTGAAGGGCTAGTATTTATCAGGTCATCCCATAAGTCTGTCCGAATTTTGAATAAAGAAAACAAGTGATCAAATGTTATATTTAATTGAAATTTAATCATCAATGTACTTTCTCTGATTATCTATGACTTCCTTCCATCTATTTACAAGCTTTTTAATCCCATCAATGTAAAACTCTTTTGGTTTCAAAGCGAAGAACTCTGAAATGTCAGTTTCGACCTTCCTCTGGCTTGCAAAAGTTATGTCCCCCAAATGATTCTGTAAACTATGAAACAAATGGTAGTCTGAAGGAGCAAAGTCGGGAGAATAAGGTGGATGAGGAATTTTTTCCCAGTC
>NC_068985.1:4861499-4866944 GCF_001194135.2 Octopus bimaculoides
GAACTAAGCTTTATTGCCAATTCTTCAACTGATAATGCAGGATTTTCTTCAAGGAGCTTATCATCAAACTCAACTGGATGTCCTGTTCAATCTTCATCATCAAGGCTGAAATCTCCACTTCTGAATTTTGCAAACCATCTTCTGCAAGTTCTTTCATTCAAGCATTCTTTCCCATAAACTGAGTGTATGTTTTGAGTCGCTTTGGCTGCAGAGTTTCCTTTATTGTACTTATAAAGCATTATGTACCTCAAATGCTCTTTGGATACTTCCATGTTAGAAAGGGTTTTAATCAAAGAAATTTTAATTCTATTATTCTGTAAAATTATATTTAATTAGTTTAAATGTACACAAATGCATAAAAAATAATTTAAAATTCCATTAGACATTCCAAAATGCTATTAAATCTCATTCAATTTTAAAAAAGGTAAAATTGGACAGAACTTATGGGATGACCTGATAGTTGTTGGCTTTCTGAGAAAGAACAGATGAGCCATAAATACTTCTATGGTTAGGATGCTTGTTTTTTCAGATAACATTACCAAAGTATCATTCATTCTTTTATTCATCTATTTTTTTCATGCTATTATGACTTAGATGGAAGGTAACACTGGCAGAATTTTTACAGCCAGATGGTCTTAAAAGTGAGTGATTTATCATTCCAGATGAATTTAAAAGTGCACAACTAGCAGATGATTTTTCATCATCATCATCATCATCATCATCGTCTTTTAATGTCTGTTTTCCATGCTAGCATGGGTTGGACAGTTTAACTGAGATCTAGAAAGCCAACGATTGCACCAATCTAATCTAGCAATGTTTCTACAGCTGGATGCCCTTCCTAACTCCAACCACTCCAAGAGTATAAAGGGTACTTTTTTACATGCCACCAGCACAGAAGCCAGTCAGGCAAGCCTGGTATCGATCATGTTCAGATAATGCTTTTTACATGCTACCGGCACAGGAGCCAGTCAGGGGATACTGGCATCGGCTACATTAAGATAGTGCTTTTCACATGCCACTGGCACGGGAGCCAGTCAGGTGGCCCTGACAGGAAATATCCCAAAGCATGTCAGTAGCAGGCCAGTTATAAACAATAATATCACTATATATAGCTATAGCTCAGCATAGTTTGTTAGTATTCACACACTCACACACACACACCATTATACATATAGGGTGGGCCAAAAGTCATGCACAAAATAAATTCAATATGCTCTGGAATTGTCAGACATGCTTCAATTTTTCTAAATTTAAATAAAATAAACAAAATGATGATTAATACTTACATACATGTACATGATGAACAAAATGAATATTAATACTAATAATGTAATATAAATAAAATGTCAAATGTTTTGGTGTGTGACTTTTGGCCTACTCTGTATATGCACATGAGAGGTTCTTTCAATTTCCATTTATTAAATTGTCTGATAAGGAACTGATTCAGTCGTGGCCATCTTGGAAAAAAACTTGCTCAAGATACCACACAGTGGCACTGAAGCTGAAATTACATGGTTGAGAAACAAATTTCCTAACTGCACATTCTCAGCTGGGCTTGAGTATTCTTACACATATAAAAAATAAATAAACAGTATGAACTAACCTTGATATCTCCAAAGTACTCTCTTGCTAATTCTCTGCAAAATAAATAAGGAAATGCAACTTTTTTTTACATCTTCAGACATAGAGAAACATAAGATTATAGCTTTTTCTACAATTTATTTCTTATTTTTCTTCTTTGCTACCATCACTACCACCACCATCAATAACAACAAGACTACAACCATCATTATTTAATATCTATTTTCTCTTAGACATGGATTTTTTTAAATATTCAAATCTAGATTTCTACTTTATTTCAAGTAATTTCATCACTGACCCTCATTAGTAGTTTCACTCTTGGCTATGTACATAGTACCAATTTATTAATACTTATCTCTCAGCAATGACAGAAATATTTGGTTTCAAATTTTTGCACAAGCCAGCAATTTTGGGAGAGTAGGTAAGTTGATTTTAATGACCCCAGTGATCAACTGGTACTTATATTTTGCTCATTTCCATCTTTTGCAGTTTCATATGTTACAGTGGCATAGCAATATTTGTCTTCTTGTGAAATAAATATTGTTATTACAAAACTACTCAAGATAACTTTGCTGTATTTGAAGTTTGTTGTTGTTTAACCCTAGGACAGCCCAGATGAAGCAGACCATTGATCCAAGATATTCTAGCTATAAGCACCACTACCATCATCATCATCATCATCATCATCCAATATCCATTTTCCATTCTAGCATGGGTTGGACAGTTTGACCAGAGCTGGCAAGGCAGACAGCTGCACCAAGTCACATTCTGCTTTGGTATGGTTCCTATGGCTGGATGCTCTTCCTAACATCAACCACTTTACATTGTGTCCAGGGTGCTTTTTACATGACACTGGTACAAGCACTTTGTGGGCACTGGCATGAGTGCTTTGTATGTGACACTGGCACAAGATTCTTGCAGGCCAATTCTCTTCACCAGGGGTTGTGGCCTTAATACTTCTCCTGTGGGGTACAGATCTTCTTGAGTACAGCAAGGCATCTGGTATTTTGGTCCTTTGTCATCTTATCTGAAAGGTTTAGTGTCTTGAGGTGGTCCTTCAGTGCTTCATCCCATGTCTTCCTATGTTTCTCTCTTCCCCATGTCCCATCCACTTTGAGAGACTAGCATTTCTTTATAGAGCTGTCAACATCCATCTGCATCACATGACCAAACCAGTGCAGTCTTCCCTCTTCCACACTGCATCTAATTCTTCTTATGCCTAACTTTTCTTTCATTACACTAGCACTCTGTTGCACATGTACACTTGCATTACATATCCAGTGAAGCATATTAGCCTCATTCATCTCTAGCCTTCACATGTCTTCTGCATTCAGGGCTCACATCTCACTACCATATACATGCTTCATACAATCTGCTTTTCACTCGGAGAGAGAAATCTTTGGTTGCCAGCAGAGATAAAAGCTTTCTGAATTTTCTCCATCCTAGTCTTATTCTACCTATTACACTCTCTGTACATCCTCCCTCACTACTAATTTTATCCCCTTGGTAGCAGAAATCATCCACTACCCCTAATGACCCTCCAGGGCATTTAAGAAAGTCAATTTCCCATGTATCAATAGTTTTTTATGGCTCCAGTGCATCTTCATATATGAACACTACTTTTTCTCTGATAACCTTCCTATTATTCCACTGCACCTCTTGTGTGTCCATAGCTAACATCAGGTACACCAAATGGAATTCCTGCCTACATCTTCCCTACAAATCGAGCAAGGTCACCTACCTGAAGGGAGTAGTGTCCTGTTTGTTTTCTTGCTTATGAAGACCTTAGACTTTGCTAAGTTAACCATAAGGCTCTTAGATTCCAGGTTTTACTTTCAAAACTGGGAATTTCTTTTCTAGCTTTGATAAAAAATCTGCTGTGAGGGCAAGATCATCAGCATAATAAATCCCAGGGGTTGCTGGTCTTGAATTCCCCTGTTATAGCCTGGAGGACAATGATGAGAAGGAGGGGACTGAGGACTGAGACTTGATGAATGCCTATCTGTAAACTAAATTCTTTGTACTTGTGGTTAACTCTGATCTTACTGACAGTGTCTCTGTACATGGCCTATACAGCTTTTACAAGCAACTTGTCAACCCCCAACCTCCTCAGAGCCCACCATATCACACAGGTGAGTTACTCTATTGAAGGCTTTCTCTAGATCAATAAATACCAAGTATAATGGTTTATTCTTAGCTATAGTGCCACCTGGCTGGCTCCAGTGCTGGTGGCACGTAAAAAGCACCATTTGTGTGTGGCCATTTCCAGTGCTGCTTGACTGGCTCCCATGTTAGTGACACATAAAAAGCACCATTCGAGCATGGTCGATGCCAGTACCACTTGACTGGCCCCTGTGCCAGTGGCACACAAAAAGCATCCACTAGTCTTTCAGAATAGTTAGTGTTAGGAAGGGCATCAAGTTGTAGAAACCTTGCCAGTATAGATTGGAGCCTGGTACAGCCCCCTGGCTTGCCAGTCCACAGTCAAACCATCCAACCCATGCCAGCATGGAAAGTGGACGTCAAATGATGATGGTGAGGTGGTATCAAAAAGTTCCCAGATTAGTTATGTTTAATAAAAAATAACTTATTTAGCTAAGTTTTAACATCACCTCCTTCAAAATAGTCACCTTGTGCAGCAATAACTGGTTCCAGTGCTCCTACCACTTTTGGAATCTAGCCTGGAAGCCGTTTTCCGTAAGCGAGTCAAAGATCTTCTGCGATTCACTCTTGATCTCAAGACCCAATTCTTGTCACCATTGATAATACTGACATAAAGGATGGGTCACCAGCAGCACGCTGAAGGATATCTCGACAGACTTCAACATGATGTTCTTTCTGTTCAGTGGTCAGCAGATAAGGGGACAAACTTTGCGCTGGCTATAATTTCTATAGAAATAACTTTCACAAAATAAGTGTCATAATCTAGATTTATCATTTGATTTCTATCAAAAGTGAGTCCTGAATAACATAAGGAAGCTCAAAGGATAAGAGAGTCATGCTAACTGAAAACAGGAAAAAATTTAATGCTTATATTCAATATTATTTACATGAAGGAAATCAAACTACAATATAAATTCACAAAACATACTCACAGCAATCTTGTTTTATGACCAGGTTTCCAAGTGTTTTTTAAACATTCATCCAATTTAAATGCATCCTGAAATTTCAAGAAACAGACAACTGAAGTTTCAAATTGCAATTTTGATAATTATATTTGTAAGTGCCATGTAAAAAGCACCCGGTACACTCTCTAAAGTGGTTGGCATTGGGAAGGGCATCCAGCTGTAGAAACCAAAACAGACAACTAGAGCCTGGGCAGCTCTCCAATTGGCCAACTCCTGTCAAACCATCCAACCTATGCCAGCATGGAAGACATATGTTAAGTGATGATGATGAGGATGAGAATGATTTGATTTCTTTCTGTGTTTGTTTATTTCGTTTTTATCTTATTTTGTCATGTAACTTTAATTATTGATCATAAAATAATTTGTTATGTATGTGTTGTTGCTGTTTAGCCTCTAGTCCATCTGGATTCAGCAATCTTCTATGTATCTTTCCTCTTTGATTTCTTGTTTCAGTGATATGATTGCAGTCATGCTTGGCATAACTCTCTTTTACTCTTTTACTTGTTTCAGTCATTTGACTGTGGCCATGCTGGAGCACTGCCTTTAGTCGAGCAAACTGACCCCAGGACTTATTCTTTGGAAGCTTAGTACTTATTCTATCAGTCTTTTTGCCGAACTGCTAAGTTACGGGGACGTAAACACACCAGCATCGGTTGTCAAGCAATGTTGGGGGGACAAACACAGACACAGAAACATATACACACACATATATATATATATATATATATACATATAT
>NC_068985.1:4869297-4872139 GCF_001194135.2 Octopus bimaculoides
TGTAGTTACAGCTCAGAGCTGCAGCCATGCTGGGGCACCACCGTTTTGCTACACTGTTATTACTGAGAGCCTCCTCTAATATGTAGCATTTGATAAATAACGGAGTTTGATGTTGCTACCCTCATTTGCACCTCTTGCTGCGAGGTAGGTTCATCTGGGACTCTCGACAGAAAGAGGTCCAGTTTTGATTTGAAAACACCTACATCCACTTTGTGTAGGTCTCTCAGGCTCTTTCGAAGAACATTAAAAAGTTGTGGGCCTCTGAAACCCAGGCTGTTGCAGTAACTGGTCCTGAAGCGTAATCGCATTGTTGGGATCTTTGGCACCATGCAGTGTCAACCTGTTCTAGCACTGGTATAGCTTTCAATGCTAAAATTTAGCACAATTCCTTTCAAGATCTTTCAGATGCATGTTACTGTACACCTCTCCTGCCTTTGCTCCAGGGAGTAGAGTCTTAGCTGTTTCAGCCTTTCCTTGTAGCAATGACACGATCTTTGTAAAGCTCCACTGGATTGCTTCAAGGTCCGCAGTCAATTTTACACTGTTGGGTGACCATAGCTGGGAGCAGTAGTCCAGATGGCTGAGGACAAATGTCCTCTAAAGGACCATCATGGTTTCCTTCTCTCTGGTTCTGAATGTTCTTAGGATCTATCCAGCCAGTCATCTGCACTTTGTCATCATCCTGGTAATGTGCACTTGGAAAGAGGTATCACTCATGTCGATACCCAGGTCCCTCGCTGATTTAGTCTCTGGGATCGTAATCCTCTGCGGACCATTGTACTCTGTAAGTTTTATATTCAGTTTTTGATACTGGTAGCACAGGGCTTGGAATTTTTCAGCATGAAACTGCATATTATTATTCTCAGCCCATCTGTAAATTGAGTCCAACTCCTGCTGCAGGAGTATTTTCTGCGAGACTTTCATATCGTCTGCATAGCTAGCAAGGGTGGCTATCTGGGCAGCTGAGGGCATATATGAGAGGGCCGCTATGTAAAGCAGTGGTCCCAGAACAGTTTCCTATGGAACACTGCTCACTATTTGTATTTTCTTTGAGGTGGCTCCATTGGCCACTACTGCCTGACTTCTATCTTACAGAAAATCATGTGACCACTTTCCAAGTTTTGCAGTTATGCCAAGATCATGCACTTTGTGGCATATCATACTATGATCCACTTTATCAAAAGCTTTTGCAAAGCCAAGGTATATTACATCCACATTTGAGTTGTTCAGTAACTGCCTCAACACGCAATCATAGTGCTGTAAGAGCTGGGTCAGGCAGCTCCTACTTAGTCTAAAGCCATGCTGGGTATCACTCAGCAAGTGGTTTTCTTCAAGGAATGTGATTAGCTTCCCTCTGACTATCTGTTCCATGACTTTGCTGATGTGTGAAGTCAGAGAGATAGGCCTATAGTTTTTGGCATCTACTCTGCTTCCTCCTTTATGGATTGGGCATATTATGCCCCACTTCAGCTTGCTTGGCAGCCTGCCATTTGCAAGAAAGCTCTGGAAGAGAATCTGTAGTGGTTTCGCTAGGACACGCTTAGATGATTTGAGGATTGTTGGGAAACTATCAGGAGCAGCAATTGAGTTTGCGTTCACTTCATCTATGGCTAGCAATATATCTTCTTTGCTAATGTCGATGCAATCCATTGTATCTGCCTCGCAGGTCATAGGTGAGGCAGCAAAGAAATCCACTGGTTCATTCATGTATCTGTGTTCCAAAGGAGTGGTAAAGACATTTTTGAACTGGTCATTCAGTACCTCACTGATCCTGGTTAGATTATCTGTAAGGGAGCCATCCTTTTGGAAGAGTGATCCTATTTTACAGCATACTGTTTCTTTGGCATAATGAAAGATGGCCTTTGGGTTTGACTTAACGTTTTTTATAACCCAGGCTTCTTTGTCTGCTCTCTCCCTCACATAGGATTGTTGCAGGTTTTTTTCAATCTCCATCAGTGTTGCTTTTAGGCAGGACCTTTCACTACTTTTGGAATGTTGGTTGAAGCAATTTGCAACCTTCGTCTGTCTTCTCATGAGGATCTTCTTCTCCCTTGGAATCTTGTTCCTTGTATTGGCCTTGTGCTCTTGGACATATTTCTGGCATATGGTTTACATAACAGACATGAAATATTCTAGTTTCATGCCAATGTCTAGTGTGGAGAGACATTTTGGCCAGTGCTGTCTGAGGGGTTTTTTTTTGGATCGATTTCCAGTCTGCTTTGTGAAAGTTCAGATTGGAGAAATTTTGGGTGCTTCTTTTAGGCTGTATGTCTCTGGCTACTTTTGGTCCATACACAGACAGCTCTATGATGTTGTGATCTGAAACTAATGTCAGTATAGTAGAAAGTGGGTTATACATCTTTAGACGTATACCTGACTTTCCTACTATAAACTTAGAATATAACGGAACGCTGAACTCCAGACTATCAACTTAAACAACACTTTATTTAGGTGGCAAATATATACATCTTTAGTTCTTGTTGTTACAGCTTCTGTTGTTGGGACATTGTTATGTAGGTGTGAGCGAGCTGTCGAGCGTAAGTCCGAAAGATGTAGAGAGACAGCTTAACACGTAAAGAGGCTGTCTCCAGAGTTCGAATGTTAGAGACACTCTTGACACGTCCATTGCTCTATGCTGGCCAGCAAGAAAGAGAATGAATTGAGCGGGAACGCTTGGTTGTTTAATTCTACGCATGCATGAGACTACGCATGCGCACGGCGTTACTACAGGGCTCCCTTGCCAGTGCGGAAACGCACGATAAATGAAATCTGTTAGAACGCCTGAGGCAGGATGGCCACTGAAAAACCACCCACAAGATGTAGCACAAAACACACACAATGA
>NC_068985.1:4872166-4881613 GCF_001194135.2 Octopus bimaculoides
GTATAAATGAAATGACAATGACAAAACAACCGTGATGACAACTGTCCAGGAAACTGGAATCACACGATGTAAAAGTCTGAGTGTTTGTTTTCCCTGAAAGGAAAGAAAATGTATGAGTGCACAAGTGTGTGTGTGAGAAGAAACACAGAACAAGTGAAAGTGTCTGTAGTATAGACTGCGAAAAGTCCCAAAACACCGAGATAGAGTACATTGATGAAGACGTCGGTGCAGGAACTGCTATAGCTGTGTTCTGTATGTGTGGTGGTAATGATGTTGACAGTGGTAATGGGTCAGTTGAAACTTGGCGACGTCGGGGGGAATGCTTGTAGTTGGTAGTAGTCATTAAATTTCCCTCAAATTCCACCCTACCTTCTTATGAAGAAACATACAATGGATAACGTATACAAAAGATTAGGGTTTTACAGCTGGGACACTTTTGATCATAGGTTTACAGGATCTGTATCGACCTAGGGTTGATCAATAATCAAAACACACTCAGATGATGCTGCATTTCGACATCATCCATGCACAATCTATCAGATCAGATACACTCTATCTCCAAGAACAGAAACTGCACACAAAATCAACAGGACTAACAGTTACTTACTATCATATTCCATTTGACTTTATCAAGAATTTTCTTAGCCGTCATCTCATCAGTACTTGTCCAATAGGTGAATGCCAGTAACTTCGTATAATCATTTATTCTGAAAAAAAAATTTTTTTTTTTTTAAATAAAAGTGTGCATTGTTCCAGTCATTAGACTGTGGCCATGCTGGGGCACTGCTTTAAAGAATTTTTAGTTGAATAAATTGACATCAGTACTTTTTTTGTTTTTTAACCCTTGTACTTATTCTATTGATCTCTTTTGTTGAACCACTACGTTAATGGAATGTAAACACCAACACTGGATACCAAGTGGTAGTGGGGGACAAACACACACACACACACACACAGATATACGATGGACTTCTTTCAGTTTTCTTCTACCAAAGCCATACAAGGCTTTGGTCAGTCTGATGCTAACAGTAGAAAACACTTGCCCAAAGTGTGATGCAGTGAGACCATGTAGTTGGGAAGCAAGTTTCTTGCCAGCTGGCTGGCTGTCCATTTATCAGGTTATGTGCTAGGATTGTTAAGTTAAGAATAGCCTTGTTGGATATAACAATGTCAGTTATCTCTACATATGCTGACGTGTTGGGCCTCAAGAAGACAAAGCAGCTGAGTTCCTTTCAAGTGCTGGGCCTCATGGAGGCAATGACTGAGACCTTTGGCATTATGTCGTGCTTGAGAAGAAGACCCATCAAGCTGAGCAAAATTGGCAGATACTGGTGTCATCCAAATTGGCACATGTGCTGGTGGCACCTAAAAGCACTCATTACACTCTCGGAATGGTTAGCGTTAGGAAGGACATCCAGCTGTAGAAAATTATGCTAACTCAGACTGGAGGCTGGTGCAGCCTGGTCAAACCGTCCAACTCATGCCACCAGCATGGATGTCGGGCATTAAAGATGGTAACAGCTTTAGCTCTAGAGATGAGGAGGGGACAAGGTTTCTAGAGTTTTGTGATGCTCATGGCTTACTGGTCTGCAACATTCACTTCAGGAAACCTACCAACCATCTGATCACTTATCAACCTGATGGGTTCATCCTCACTAGACACAGGGACAGCTGTATGCTCATAAATGCAAGGTCAACTGATTTCTATGGCCAAAGTAAAGCCTCTGCCAGACCAAGGATGACATGGTGGTGGAACAGTGACACTGACAAGGCCATAAATGGAAAGAAACAGCTCTGGAATAGAGTGGGTAGCAAAGAATTATACCAGAAAGTTAAAAGGGAAGCTAGATGCCTGGTTTACCTGGATAAGGCAGAAGCAAAAAGGAAAAAGTATGCCAATGTCATGAAGAAGGAAGATCAGAGACTAGAGGTATTCTGGATTGCGAGACAGTGAGTCAAAATAGAATTGAGATATTGTGGGAGAGAAGTGAGTATGGATTGATAATGGTATGCTTGCACTTAGTGATTCAGACAAGAAAGAGGCATGGAAAAGATACTATGCAAAGCTACTGAATGTAGAGAATGAATGGGATAATGCAATTCCCAACAGAGGGACCGGCTGTCCTCGTGGACACCAGTCTGGTAGATAAAGCAATTAAAGACATGACAGAAAACAGGGAAAGCCTTTGGTCCATCTGGAGATGCTCAAAATATCTGGTAAGATAGGATATGGACTAGTCAGTCACCCACTTAGTTAATCAGGTTATTTAGAAAGGCATAATATCCAATGACTGGTGTAGCAGCATTATCGTTAGCTGCTACAAGAGTGAGGCAGATGCCTTAGAAGTAATTATAGAAGCATCAAATTGCTGGACCAACCACACTGAGAGTGTAATGGATGCTTTTTATGTGTCACCGGCACAGGTGCTGTTTACATGACACTGGTAACAGTCATGGTTACGATTTCACAGGTGCCATTTACATGACACTGACAATGGTCACAAGTATAGTTTCATTTGCTTTGATGAGTCTTCTCAAGCACAGCATATCGCCAAAGGTCTCTGTCACTAGTCATTGCCTCTGTGACACATTCGAAGATCATTCGAAGATCATGCTTCACCACTTCATTCCATGTCTTCCTGGGTCTACCTCTTCCACAGGTTCCCTTCACAATTACAAATTAGCATTTCTTTACACAGCTGTCCTTGTCCATACACCTCACATGACTATACCAGCACATTCATTTCTTTTGTACATCACATCTGATGCCTCTTATGCCCAGTTCCACTCATGCACACTGACATTGCGCATCCAGTGAAGCATACAAGCTTCATTTCTTTCAAACCTTTACCTGTCATATGCAGTCACAGGCCACATAATGGAAGTGACCATAATTTTTTTTTATCTTCTTTCTTGACTATTAACATCCCATTACTACTATTATCACCACATCCACAACCCTTATCACCAACATCAAACTACCACCACCACCACCACCACCATCATCATCATCAATATAACTACCACACAACCAATCACTGTCAATGCTTACCATTCATGGTAAATGCAAAGGAACAACAATTGCCACAATCAGACCTC
Organism: Octopus bimaculoides; assembly: GCF_001194135.2. Lineage (NCBI taxonomy): Eukaryota > Metazoa > Mollusca > Cephalopoda > Octopoda > Octopodidae > Octopus > Octopus bimaculoides. The sequence continues at coordinate 4,875,266 of NC_068985.1, forward strand.
ACCTACCTTTGCTGTGGCTACCACCAATACAACTGACAAGCATTCTATAAATCATTTTAACAGCTAAATTTACCCCAATCTTATTGCATAATGTTGGCTGTCCGATAAGAAGCTTACTTCCCAATCGCAGTTATGGGTCCAATCCCACTGTATGGCATCTTGAGTAAGTGTCTTCTGTAACCTCAGGCAACCAAGGCCTTGTCATTAGATTTGGCAGATAAAACTGATAGAAGCCTGTCATACATACCTAAGTGTGTGAGTGTGTGTGTGTATGTGTGTGTGTGAGTGTGAGTGTGTGTGTATCTGTCTTTATTCTCCACTACAGCTTGAAAACCAGTATTAGTGTATTAACATCCCTTTAACCTAGTAGTTCAGTAAAAGAGACTGATAGAATAAGTACCAGGCTTAAAAGTAAATAAGTACTGGGGTCGATTCATTTGACTAAAATTTGCTCAAGGCGGTTCCCCATCATGGCCACAGTTCGATGACTAAAACAAGTTAAGAGATAAAAGACAGGATGGTCATAACAGGAATGTGTTTCATCATAGATATGCTCAATCATATAAATAAATAATATCAAATAACAATCTTTTCAACTCTAAGCACAAGGCCCGAAATTTTAGGGGAGGGAGCCAGTTGATCAGATTGACCCCAGTACACAACTAGTACTTAATTTATTGACTTCAAAAGGATGAAAGGCAAAGTCGACCTCGGACGAATTTGAACTCAGAATGTAAAGACAGATGAAATGCCACTAAGCATTTCATCAGCTCGCCACCTTAATAACATCAAATAACATCACAAGCACACACACACGCACACACACACACACACACAAAAGATTAGACTGTGGCACTCCATATGATAAAGTACTGTATGCTAGAGTGAACAATATTGCTATATTTCTCTAATAGGCAGAAGTATGGCATATCTGTTGTTGTTGGTTAACCCTAGGTCAACCCTAAATGAGCAGATCTATGACAAAAAGTTCTCCAGTCATGGCCATCTTGTTCTTTTGTAAATTTAGGACTACAGTGTCTAATGTGTGCTTTGATATGGTAGGTGTGAAGGCATGTGGCTTAGTTCTTGGAGTATTAAGCTCAAGGTCGTACAGTCGTGAGTTCAATTCCTGGCAGCGTGTTGTGTCCTTGAGCAGGACACTTTATTTCAAATTACTCCAGTTCACTCAGTTGGCAAAAATGAGTTGTACCTGTATTTTAAAGTGCCAGCCTCATGAGACTGTATTATGCTGAATCTCCTTGTAAACTATGTTAAGGGTACATGAGTCTGTGGAGTGCCCAGCCACTTGCACATTAATTTCATGAGCAGGCCTTTCCATTGATCGGATCAACTGGAACACTCATCATCATAACTGATAGAATGCCAGTTTTGGTAGGTGTGATTTGAGGAATATTTGGTTGTTATTTGGAGCAGTTCAAACACCTACATGGAAGTGTTCATAATGGACCATGGTATAACTAAAAAATAAATATGTGCAAGATACACTTAGTCTTTTGAATGCAGCCTACTTGAGCTGGGGATACACAAGAAAAATAAATTACAGCAGAGCACACAAAAAGTCAACTTACGGTTCTCCTTGCTTTATTGTATAATCTGGCGCCAATTGAACATCTTCATTAGGTTTAGCTGCAGCAACTTTTATGAAATCGAAGGACTTTTTAATGTCCTGACAAAGAAAATTTTATATGCTTTATCATGTATTATTAGAACAGTCAACGGTGAAATTGGTAGAATGGAAAATAAACTGACATTTGATATGTAGTAACATTCCTGTCTTTTATCCTTCCAAGGTTGATAAAATATGTAACATTCAAGCATTGGGTTGATATAATTGATTACACACTCCTATAGAATTGTGAATTTGTGCCTACATTAGAAATCGTTATGTACTCATACATACCAAACGTACTCCATATAAAAGCATATGTCATATGGTATAGAGAACCCTGCCATTTTTCTAGTTGGTGAGCACATTAAACCATCCAGTTTACCTAGCCCATGAATGCCTTTGATAGAGTCCACCCTGTAGCAAGTATATAGACCAGGCTTTCAGCAAGGTGTTCCCAGAACCTACTGACACAGTTCACTTTTCACACTTCTCCAAAATATCAGTTTCAAATTTTGGCACAAGACCAGCAATTTCAAGGGAGGGAGTAAGTTGAATACATCAACCCCACTGCACAACTGATATTTATCGTATCAACCCTGAAAGGATGAAAATCTAAGTCAACCATGGCAGAATCTGAACTCAGAATATAGAGAAAGATGAAATACTGCTAAGCATTTGGCAAGCAAACTGCCTTACACTTCACCAGAATATCAAAAACTATAGCAAAACCCATTGGACAATTCTTCCCACCCTCTTCCTTTTTAACATTTGTAGATTTCATTCCAATTTAGATTCTACTCATTATCTCTTACTAGCTTGCAAACTGCACAACCTATTTGTCTCTGAGAAACAAATTTTTAAACCGCCATCTATGGTTCATCTCTAAACATCCAGACCATATGCTTTACTTAAACTTCACTCGGAAAGGAGATGTCTGCACATAGGTAAGCTCCAATTTCCCAGTCAATCACCACCCTCACTTGGATTTTAATCTGACTCAAAGTCTCCTTCCCTCCCTCACATACAATCACTTCTTCTCTACTCTTTGAATTCTTTAAACCAACAGCAACTCTTCAACCATATCTCCTCTCAAATTTATCTCATTTCTAAAGTTATCATAGTTAGTGACTTTAATGCTCACAACTCCCCTAGTGCCTCCCAGACACATCTCATGTTGATGCTATTGGAGCAAAAAATAAATCTTTTGCAATTCTTAATTCTTCTCAGAGAAAGGAACAAGTTGTGCGGTATGCAAACTATTAAGAATAGGATCTAAATTGGAATGAAATCTACAGATGTTACAAAAGAAGAGGGTGGGAGGAATTGTTCAGTAGGTTTAGTTCTAGTTTCTGATATTTTGGAGAAGTGTAAAAAAGTAAAGGGTGACAGTGTCTCAAGAGATCATGGGAACTCCTTGCTGGAAGCCTGGTTTAAATGCATTTCTGACCAACACACTTCTTTCTCACCTCCAAACCTAACCTCTGCTAGACCATAATTGCCTCAGTATGTATCAGGTTGTCCAATAAATACCTCATCATAACTACCCAATACATCCACATACTACAGTATGTGGATGTATATTGGGTGAAGGCATACAGTTTAGTCGTGAAGGTATTTGGTTCATGATTATAAGGTCATGAATTCAATTCCTGGCATTGTGTAGCATCCTTGAGCAGGGCACTTTATTTCTTGTTGCTTCAGTCCACTCAGCTGGCAAAAATGAGTTGAACCTGTATTTCAAAGGACCGACCTTGTAACATTGTGTCACACAGAATCACCCAAAGATACATGTGTCAGTGGAGTGCTCAGCCTCTTGTGCATTAATTTCATGAGCAAGTTATTTTGTTGATCAAATTAAACTGGAATTTGCGTCATCATAACTGACAGTGCCAGTTTGACGCAATATCCACCCACTACCATACCTAGATGCTACGCACTTCAAGTCAGTCAACTAGTTGAAGCTCCACCAGTTTTATGCAAAGTATCCCAGGTCCATCACAATTAGACAGGTGACTGAAACAATCCTTTTAGGCATCTTCCTCCACTTCCTGCACAAAACAAAACTCAATGCCTCAAGCTCACAAGTGGTTGACTCTGAGATAATTAACAGCAGTTCAAGCCAAAGGACAGAACTACTGAACCTAGAAATTGGAGCTTGTTTACCTAGCATGTAACTCTTGCAAAACCATTGTCTAAACTGAAAAGGATGCCTTTGTGCATCACACAGTCTGCAAGCCTTCCACTTTCCAAACTGCAGCTGACCCTTTTGGTCCCTTGCTAAAAGAAACTTCTCTAAGTTTTCAGAATCCTCATTTCCTTCATTTCTCAATAATAATGGCCAAGTAAGCTGTAACTCCATGCCTTCCATGGAGAAAGCCTCTACCTTCACTGCCTGCTTTTCATCCAACTCATGGGAAAATCTGACATTATCAGAGGCAGAGCAAGCTAGTTTCTTTGAACATTTCCTAACCCAGGATGAGTGTTGGGTTCATCACTATATATCAGAGACAAAGAGGCAATCTATGCAGTGGAAACACCCCTCCTCACCTATTCGAAAGGAGGCCAAGGTCATTTCATATGCAGGGAAGGTGATGGCCTCAGTTCTTTTAGATCCAAAAGTAACAAGACACATCCAGTTTCTGAGTATAGTCATTGGTTGGTTTTGAAATCTTACCAATGGTAGCCCATAATCCTGCAAAGTATTCTGGCATCAAAAGAGTTTAGGTGGCTCCTAGTCCAAGTCTTGCAACTGCAGAGCAAAAGAGGGAGGACTAGTTTCAGTAGCCTAAGATAGGAAACTAGTCCATACCAGTTAACTTGCTTTTGCATGAAAAACTTGATTCTTCAAGCTAACAAAACATTTGTCATGAACACTGTGGTGAGTTATTCAATATACAGTGACTACTAACAGTGAAGTGAACTCAACCACCAAAAATGGATACATCATATTGCTGGTACAAAGTTGACTTAGCCATGCATACATTTTTTTACTGTTTCTAAAAGAATTACAAATGGTACAGTTGTGCTATGATACAGAAGCTTTTTCCAAAGAGAATTAACAATATAATTGAGAGAATAAGAGTTTAATCCAGTCTGTTTTCCATGTTAGCATGGGTTGGACAGTTTGAGAGAAGCTGGTAAGGCCAGGAGCTGGTAAGGCCAGGAGCTGGTAAGGCCAGGATCTGGTAAAGCCAGGAGCTGGTAAAGCCAGGAGCTGGTAAGGCCAGGAACTGGTAAGGCCAGAAGCTGGTACGGTCAGGAGCTGGTAAGGCCAGGAGCTGGTAAGGCCAGGAGCTGGTAAGGCCAGGGGCTGTAGCAGGTTCCATTATCTGCTTTGGCTTGCTTCCTACAGCTGGATGCCTTTTTAATGCCACACACTTTACAGAGTGTACTGGGTCCTTTTTATGTGGAACCAGCACCAGTGCATTTTATATGGCACCAGTACCAGCACCAGCACATGTAGTTATGATGTCTACAATGCACAGCACCATTTCTATTTCCCATTTCAGTCAGTATCATTAGATAACCAGGTACAAAGACACCCAGAAAACATATATAAAAACAAATTTACAACTCCATCAAACCCACAAGATTATAGGAAAAAGTAAATTAAAATTTTGAAAAAAAAAAAAAAATTAAATTAATCTGTGTTATCATCAAGTGGGAAAATTGAATTATATATGGCCTGTCTTATTGGCAGCCACATCTGAGGTCTTTGAGTCAACTTAATTGTAGATAAAGAAACAAAATTTACCAAAAAGTAAAGAAGTAAAAAAAAATACATGAAAAGAAAATTGCCAACTCACCTCATTTTTGAATGTTTTTTCTTTATCTTTGAAAAGTTTGTAGGTCTTACAGAATTCCATCTGAGCAATCCTGCAATTAAAGGTGTATGTGTACATATACATATATTTACATATATATATAAACATAAATAAATAAATAAATAAATGCATGCATACATGCATGCATGTATGCATAAAGACATTTAAAGAAAAATGCTATCAAGGAGAAAATAAATCCTAACCTTTTTGTGTGCACAATTTGTGACAAACCATGCCTTTCTTTTGCTAATTACTCAGCCTATCTATCTGTGTATACCTGCCAATGCCATGTATGCCATAAGGTCTGCAAATCTAATGGAGGTCTCAAAAGACATTTTAAGATCAACAAAGATCAGAACTTAACTGCAGCTCTTGGTGGTCCAAAGCAGATATGCAATTTATGTAGGTGTCTTTTCAAAACATTGTCTGGTTTAAAAAGCCACATCAAATGCCATGATAGACCTAAGGTGTAGGTTCAAGAGGTAGTCAAACTATGTATAGGGAGTGGACTTAAAAAATAAGTACTGGGAATACATATATATATATACATATACACACACACACAAACACATACACACATATATATATATATATAATGGGCTTCTTTCAGTTTCCATCTACCAAATCCACTCACAAGGCTTTGGTCAGCCCGAGGCTATACCCAAGTGTTGGTCAGCCCGACACTTACCCAAGAAGCCAGGCAGTGGGACTGAACTTGGACCCATGTGGTGGGGAAGCAAGCTTCTTACCACGCAGCCATGCCTGCACCTATATGTGTGTGTGTGTGTGTGTGTATGTGTGTGTGTGTGTGTGTGTGTAGGTGCAATGGCCTAGTGGTTAGGGCAGTGGACTTGCGGTCAGAGGATTGCAGTTTTGATTCCCAGACAGGGTGTT
>NC_068985.1:4881802-4885838 GCF_001194135.2 Octopus bimaculoides
TTTGAAAGGGCCGTAAATAAAATATATATATATCATCATCATTTAACATCCATTTTCCATGCATACATGGGTAGGACGGTTGACAGGAGCTGGCCAGGAAGAAAAACTACCCAAAGCCACTGTGTCTGTTTTGGCAGGGATTTTACAGCTAGACACCAACCACTCCACTGAGTGGACATAGCGCTTTTTATCTGGCACTAGCACAGGCAAGGTTAGTTTTGGCATGATTTTTACAGCTGGATGCCTTTCCAAACACCAACCACATTACAGTGTGGACTGGATGTTTTTAATGTGGCACCAATACTGCCACTTTCTTTTCAGAATCACTAAGTGCAAGTGTACCATTATCCATCTATACACACTTCTCTTCCTCTACTAGGAATATGTAATTATGGCATTAGATATTTCAAATTGTACTTACCTATCTCGGTCAAATGTAGAATCCTGGAGAAAAAGAATAAGAGAAAAAAATTTTGTCATAATGTTCATAACAATAATAGTGATGATGATGATGAGAATGATTATGGTGCTGGTGACTTTGACGAGATAGATGGTATGGAAGATGTTGTTTAGTATCAAGCCACCCCTGATGGATCTGATGTTAAATGGCAGAATTGTTTCTCATGAAAATGGTTAAGAGTAGTCAACATCATCAAATTAATGGCAATGTAAAAAGCAGTTATCAGTCAAAAATTCAAAAGGACATCAAGTTGTGCATGTGTGGCTATGTCTCTTCTTCTGTCTATCATGACAAGAATTGACCATTAAAGATAATGAAATTTTTTTCTCCACAGCTGTAATTCTAACTGATTAAAAAAAAAAAAGAAACACAATTAAGGGCTCACTACAATAAGTTTGTTAACCTACACTAACATCCATGAGCTTGGTTAGTCAATTGGAGATGGTTGCTTTTTACAGGACCTGAAGGAAGATGTGCTTGAGGATTCTGCCCACACAACCCTCTCAGGAATAAGTGGGTGAAGATGTGATGAGAAGAGATGAACCTACACTTAACTATCTAACAGCCTCGCTCAAATGTTTTGTTATATATATATATATATATATCTTTCTTTTTTCTTTTATTTGTTTCAGTCATTTAACTGCATCCATGCTAGAGCACCACCTTTAGTCAAACAAATCGACCCCAGCACTTATTCTTTGTAAGCCCAGTACTTATTCTATTGGTCTCTTCTGCTGAACCGCTAAGTTATGGGGATGTGAACACACCAACATCAGTTGTCAAGTGATAGTGGGGGGACAAACACAGACACACACATACGATGGGCTTCTTTCAGTTTCCATCTACCAAATCCACTCACAAGGCTTTGGTCAGCCCGAGGCTACAGTAGAAGACACTTGCCCAAGGACTGAACCCAGAACCATGTGGTTGGTAAGCAAGCTACTTACCACACAGCCACTCCTGCACCTATATATATATATATATATATATATATATATTTGTATATAATTATTTGCGGGATCCGAAAGAATCAAAGTATTTTAATAATAAGGACAAGATAGAGTCAAGAACAGCATACTGATGTATCAACAGTGTGTTTGGACACTCGTACTTCCTAGAGTGTATACAGATTTGTCCTTTCAGTTACACATAACATCCACATGTACAAACCAAAGACACTCAACAAATGCTTAAAATCACACAAAGGTATACTCGGCATGCAGTCTGTGGTCCACTGTAGGCTCAAGATCCAATGCAGGGAATGTTCCCTGTGTGGTGTAGTATGAATAATAACACAAATGGGCTGAGGTTCACTACAGCTGTTTCACATTTATTACTACATATATTCAACATCAAACTAGCCTCTCTCAATTTACTCTCCCAACTGGCACCAGGATGAGAGAGTGACTATACATTCTATACTTTTGGGATGAAAAATCCTACATTTTAAATTTTGGATTTTAATTTGAATTCATTTACCTAAGGAAAACATTTTTTTTTTAAATGATGTAATTGATTTGATCTTCAAAAAAAAAAACACGTCTGAAACAGTTGTAGCGAACCTCAGTCCATTTATGCTACTATTCATGTATACACAGCCGTAGCCTACACTAGTGTCACATAACCAGCCCACTTAAAAAAGTACCTTTGGATCGTCGAGCAACATGCTGTGCCTGAGGAGACCTATTGAGCCAAGTACATCAAAATCAAAATCAAACCACAATCAAATGGAAATTATAGTTGTGGGTGATGCCAGTGCCACCTGACTGGCTCCCATGCTGGTGGCACACAATAAGCATCATTCATGCGTAGGTCATTGCCAGTTACGCTTAATTGGCTCCCTGTAACGGTGGCATGTAAAAAGCACCATCTGAATGTGGTTGATGCCAGCCCCTTCACCCTGACTGGCTCCTGTGCCAGTGGCATGTAAAATGCACCATCTGAACGTGGGCGATGCCAGCACTGCCTGACTGACTCCCGTGCTGGTGGCACGTAAAAAGCACTCTCTACACTCACAGAGTGGTTGGTGTTAGGAAGAGAATCCAGCTGTGGAAACATCGTCAGATCAGATTGAAGCCTGGTGCGGCCTCCTGGCATGCCAGACTTCAGTCAAACTGTCCAACCTATGCCAACATGGAAAATGGAAGTTAAACAATGATGATGATGATACATACATATATATCAATATGTGTGTTGTTTAAACATCAGAAGCTGAGGTTTATCATTTGGGTAAAAAACCCTTTCAAGGTATAAAGTGTTAAGAAACACAACATCCTTTAGAGCTATGTAAAACAAAATCCCCCTAGAGGTGAACATGAGAGCAACAGATACATGTTTAGCCATAGTTGAAGAATGTCAGTGTAGTGCACTCGTATCCTTTCTCATGCAGAATCAAATCTCCTAGCCTAAAGTATACACAGATTCATCTGGATTTTTACCACATGAAAAACTACAGCTTCTGGCATTTAAACAACACACATACATTAAGTATGTTGCATTGATAATTTTTTTTTATCATATAACTGCTTCTATTTTTATCTTTTATTTGTGTCAGTCATTAGACTGCAGCCATGCTGGGGCACTGCCTTGAAGAATTTTTAGTTGAATGAAGCAACTTCAGTACCTTCTTGTAAGTCTGGTACTTATTCTATCAGTATCTTTTGCCAAACTGCTAACTTATGGGGATGAGAACACGCCAACACCAATTGTGAAGTGGTGGTGGAGGACAAACAGACACAAACACACACACACATTAACACACATACACACACACACTAACACACACATGATGACCTTCTCTCAGTTTCCGTCTACTAAATCCATTTGCAAGGCTTTAGTTGGCCTGAGGCTATGGTAGAAGACAATTGTCCATGATGCTAAACAGTGAGACTGAACCAGGAACTATGTGGTTGGGAAGCAAACTTCTTAATCACACCACACAGCCAAACCTAGAGTATAATTTGAATTTACATCTACTACCTCGAATTTATCTTTGTTTTTGTGTTAGAAAACAACAAACCAAAGACATCAAACAAAAAAAACTCAGTCAAGATATGCGTCAAAAGTGCTCACAGGAGAAGGAAAAGGAGATTAACCATAAAAAATCTTAACATTACCTCTTCCATTCTTTGCACTGAATCTCTAAGTTGTTCACTTTCTTGATATAGCTTATAAACATTGTCCATAAACTCATCCATCTTTTCCCTGAAAGTAAACATCATCACAATAATGATCATCAACAAAACATAATGGTGAAGATGATGATTTCATTTATTTGCCACAAGGGTGAAGGATGAGGGGGACAATACAAAGACAGACATAAAGTGTGGGCAGTTTATATATAATGAAATGATAAAAAAGAAAGAAAGTATACACTGAAAAAGAAGAGACATGCATAGCATACAAAAGTTTAAAAGAGAAAAAAAAGGGGCAGGGAGGATGAGAGAGATGTGGCCCTCCTGATACAAGAAGGCCTCTAGAGATAATCGAGGAACCCCATTCTCCAAGATTTCCCTGAAATCTCAGGTGCAAGTGCCCTCACCAATTCCTTCTCTGCAACTCACAGGTCTACACTTA
>NC_068985.1:4885848-4887784 GCF_001194135.2 Octopus bimaculoides
GATTTCCCTGAAATCTCAGGTGCAAGTGCCCTCACCAATTCCTTCTCTGCAACTCACAGGTCTACACTTAGAGAGGTACCATCCACTCTTGCCATTTTCACAACTTTCATCCAGCTTTCAATAAATTCACTCGAGGACAGCACTTCTCTTTCCACTCTCAATTTCCTTTTCAAGTGAAACTTGAAGTAGTCAATGAGAGATCTACCAAAGAGGAATGTATCTGTCCTCAAGCCTTTCAGCCTTGTCTACCAAACAACTCTTCTGCCACATCCTCCAGGCAAAGGAAAACTGCTTTGCCTACCCAATTAAAGGAGGTCAGCAGTGCGATGGATCCATGTCACACGTGACAGCAGCTATTCGACATCACTCCATAAGTCAGAAATGCCCAGACACTGAACGAGGACATGCAGAACAGTTTGGTCACTATACATGCACCTTGGACAAGCCTGTCTGACATCACATCCATGCCTGTAGAGTTTATCATGAACTGGTAGCACTCCCCAGTTGCAATGCTAGGCCAAGGAAATTATCCATGTTAGTTCCCAACCAGAAAGTCCTCTGGAAGAGACTAGCCAGTTTGTTCTCGTCAGCACCCAGAGTCTCCTCAAAAATGTCATCACGCTTCGCCTCTACTAATCCTCTATAAATTTTTAAAGTGGATCATTCACTGATCCCATTGCTTGACAGGTAGAGGACTGTGAGAGCTTGATAACATTCTAGGTGCCACAACAACAATGTATTCATATAGGAAACATCTTAACTTTCAGCACTGGCTACAAATGGTACAGAAAATCTGTAGCGATACACTTAAAAAGTGAAAATTAGTTGATGTCTTTCTATTGTGAGAACATATGAGAAGAGCAGCACAACATCTTAGAAGGAAAGAAAAAAGAAGTACAAAAGGTGATATTTATACTCAACAGCAAGTCAACAGTTCTGTATTGAAGAGATGAGGAATTATGTACATTATTTACATTTGACAGATATTTCTCTTCATCTTGTTTCTTAACACATTTCGGCTGATATACCCTCAAGCCTTCATCAGGTGTCTTGGGGAAATTTCGAACCTGCGTTCTCATTCCTAAGGCATTTTTAGATGTTATTATTATTAGTATTCAGGTCACTGCTTGGAATCGAACTCGGAATCTTGGGGTTAGTAGCTCTTACGGGCATATGAGGTAGTGGTTTTGAGCGCAGGTTACTAACCCCAAGATTCCGAGTTCGATTCCAGGAAGTGATCTGAGCAGCGGCGGCGACGGCGACGACGACGACAACAACAACTCGGAATCTTGGGGTTAGTAGCTCTTATGGCTTATGGGGTAGTGGTTAAGAGCACAGGCTACTAACCCCAAGATTCTGAGTTCGATTTCAGGCAGTGATCTGAGCAGCAGCAGCAACAATGACAACAACAACGAAAACATAGAATGCAGAATCTGTGGATAAAATCAGAAAGTGATAAGTGCAGAATCTGTGGACAAAACGGTGAAACCGTATGGCATATTACCAGCCAATGTATGTCCCTAGCCCAGAAGGAATATAAGATATGCCACCACAATATGGCCAGGCTTGTCCATTGGACATTTTGCAACAAGTATGGACTTGACAGAGCAAAAACTTGGTACGACCACAAACCTGAAGGCATCGTCCAAAATAGAAATGCAAATATCCTGTGGAATTTTATGATTCAGTACGACCATGAGATTGAGAATAGGAAGCCGGACATAGTCTGAATTCAGAAAGAAAACAAACTATGCTGGATTATCGATACAGCATGCCCAACTGACAACAAGGTATGCGATAAGGAAGAAAGAAAAGTCGAGAGATATGACAAGTTAGCTTGGAAAGTTAAGCAGTTGTGGTCGATGAAAAAGTTAGCAGTAGTACCAATAATTGTCAGAGCCCTGAGAACAGTGAGCAAAAATCTCGAGAAGTACGT
>NC_068985.1:4887794-4891585 GCF_001194135.2 Octopus bimaculoides
CAGAGCCCTGAGAACAGTGAGCAAAAATCTCGAGAAGTACGTGGAACAAATAGGGGCTGCAATAAGGGTGGAGCACTTGCAGAAAACAGCACTGCTTGGAACCACTCGAATACTCTGGAAGGTGCTCAAAAAATAAGGGGTGTTACCTTAGTTCACTGGTAGTGAACAGGTGACATTGTAGTACATCTCCAGCGTTAGAAACTGTGCAAAGGTAACAATAATAATAATAATAATCCTTCCTTCTAAAAGCAGGAGGTCTGAAATTTTGAAGGGAGGGATTACACTGACCCCAGAGTTCAACTGGTACTTATTTTATCAACTCTGAAAGGATGAAAGGCAAAGTCAATCTCAGCAGAATTTGAACCCAGAATATGGACAGACAAAATGAAATTCCACTAAGCATTTTGTCTAGCATGATATTGATTATGCTATCTCACTGTCTTAAGAAGAACTGCAGTTGCAGAACAAAAGACAATCAAGACACACAACTCTTAGACATAGTCTAAAAATTAGTCCAGCTTGACACATGTTGCATTTTATGCAAAACATGGTCAATTTACTCTACACACAATACTTACATCTAACATATTCTTTTACTTGTTTCAGTCATTTGACTACAGCCATGCTAGAGCACCACCTTTAGTTGAACAAATTGATCCTAGGACTTATTCGTTGTAAACCTAGTACTTATTCTATCCGTCCCTTTTATCAAACTGCTAAGTTACAGGGATCTAAACACACCAACATTGGTTGTCAATCGATTGTGGAGAGACAAACACAGATACACAAATACATACATATACGATGGGCTTCTTTCAGTTTCCATCTACCAAATCCACTTACAAGGCTTTGGTTGGACCGAAGCTATAGTAGAAGACACATGCCCAAGGTGCCATGCAGTGGAACTGAACCTGGAACCACATGGTTGGGAAGCAAGTTTCTTACCACACAGCAGCAGCAATGCGACAAGTAAAAATAATCTTGATTTATAACATGGACATAAGCAAGCCAATATATTTTGGGGAAAGGTGTAGTCAACTAAATTGGCTCTGGTATTTGATTGGTGCTAATCTTATTGATCATGGAAGAATGAAAAGCAAAGCTGACCTTAGCAAGATTTGAAATAAGAACACAAAGGTCTGTAACTAAAAAGTACAATGCTCTACTGATGCTGTCCATTTAATGCTCTAAAAGCCCTACAACAAATAAAATTTATACACACCTAATGAACACAAAGACACACTTGGTAGGGTAATAGAAACTCACATGAAATTGTTGAAATCATAAAATCATCATCGTTTAACATTTGTTTTCCATGCTGGCATGGGTTGGACAGTTTGACTGTGGACTGGCAAGCCAAGAAGCCACATCAGGCTCCAATCTGATCTGGCAATGTTTCTACAGCTGGATACCCTTTCCTAACGCCTACCACTCTGAGAGTGTAGTGGGTGCTTTTTATGTGCCACTGGCTTGGGGACTAGTCAGGCGGCACTGGCACTGGCCACGTTTGGATGGTACTTTTTATGTGCTACCGGCACAGGAGCCAGTCGGGGTGGGGGCATTGGCATCGACCATGTTCGGATGGTGCTTTTCACATGTCACTGGCACAGGGAGCCAGTCAGATAGCACTAGCAACAACAATAATGGTTTCAAACTTTGGCACAAGACCAGCAATTTTGGGGAGCCAGTCAGGTGGCACTGGCAACAATAACAATAATGGTTTCAGACTTTGGCACAAGATCGGCAATTCTGGGGAGGGGATTAGTCAATTACATCAATCCCCACTGCACAACTGGTACTTATTTTATCAACTCCAATGGAATTTGAAATCAGAACATAAAGACAGGCGATATATCATTAAGCTTGCTAATGATTCTACCAGCACATTGCCTTTTAAATACTGATCCCAATTTTGGCACAAAGCCAGCAATTTTGGAAGCGGGAATAAGTCAATTACATTAACCCCAGTGTTCAACTAGTACTTATTTTATTGACCCTGAATGGATGAAAGGCAAAGTTGACCCTGGTGTTGTTTGAACTCAAAACTTGGCCGGAATTGTACTTTATTGAATTCTGCTGTTTTGAACTGTCTTCCTTCTTTCTTGTCTTCTTTGTTTTGTTTTTTTTCTTCAAACTCTTTTTGAACTTGTGTTTGACTTTTTTTGGACTTAAAAACATGGCAAAGAAAAGTGATAAGGTGTTGGAGTGGGAAATTGACCCACCCAAACAGGATAAAAAGTCTTGAGAAGAGGACAGTGGTACTGCGGAAGTACTTCAAGTTGCTCGATACCATCGCCCTCTTCAAAAAGATTGATATAGAGAGAGAGTTGGCGGAATACATGCCAACTATAAAACTTATTTCCAGAGGTGTCAAATATGTGACGGTGTGGTTGCTATTTGACACCCCTGAAGAGACTCGCAATTTTGTGAGTCAGCCCTTAGTGGGCAAAGAGATATTGTTTCTTCCCAAGTATTGTGGGAAGAAGTTGACAATGGCTTGGGTCTATGGGTTGTCACCCGGGATAGAACCGAGTGGATAGAAAACACTATTCACCGGGGTCTGGGTGGCAGCGGAGCCGAGCTTCTCAGTGTAAAAATTTTGTCTGCGTTTGATTGGGTGAGGTCAAAAGCGGTTTTGACCCTGTGGACCCAATCAGCCAAGAATCTGGTGTTTCTAGATTTTCTGAGAATGGCCGGTTGTAGGTATCTGGTGATTCTTGAGGGACGCCCCCCCCCACCACTAGTGTCACCTGTGCCTGGAACCAGGCCACATTAAAAAGAACTGTCCCCAGGGAGAGATGGAGGCAGTGGAGACCTCCCCAGAAAAAAAGGAAGAAGGGGGACAACAATGGTTGCCCACCGAAGGACCCCAAGGCTGCGGGAAGGAGGGAAGATCCTCCAGTTAAAGCAGAGGAACTACACCCTCCCATAACAAAGGGGAGAAAAAAGAAGAAAAACAGGGCAGTGCCGGCATGTTCCGAAGCCCTGTCGGTGGGAATTGTGCCACTGATGGTGGAAGTTGTGACCTTGACCCATGTGGAGGAGGAATTTTTGATCTTCTTCCACAGGGGAGAGGCAGTGGGAAAGTTTACTAAAAAGTTTGCCAGGGGAGGAGATATAACCTGCATTAAAGATCCTGGATGGCCTCCGCAGGTAGCTGTCATCTCAGACACGGATTTTTTCAAGGTAATAAACTCCTTCCCAGAAGATGTATTCCGCTTCCGATTAAAGCGCCCTGAACTGGCACTATCGGAGTGCTTAAGTGACACTTTGAGCTTGGATGGGTGCTGGCGGGGCGGAAAATAGTAAAAATTAAGAGGCTGAGTGCCTCATACTGAAAGGGCATGTGGCCCATAAGAGAAAATGTAAGAGGCCTGGTGTCTCATTTGTAAGGACATTGTGTTATTTTTGGTAAGAAGCTTAGTGCCTCATTGTATGGACCTTGTGTCCAATGAAACATTAGTAAGAGGTTTATTACCTCAAATTGTGTGTTTTGTAAAAGAACAATGTTTTAGAGAAGCAGCGATCGGCGGGTGTCATCTGCCTTCCCTCATTAATACCATTTTGTTCATTCATCTCTTTAATGTTATTGTCCAGCCCGCAGCTACTACTTCTACGTAATGCCTTGATAGCAAATTGAATGAAATAAAGAAGCTTACTTCCCAACCACATGGTTCCAAGTTCAGTCCCACTACACATCACCTTAGGCAAGTGTCTTCTACTTTAGCCTTGAGCCAACCAAAGCCTTGTGAGTGGATTTGGTAGACTGAAACTGAAAAGAAGCTTGTCGT
>NC_068985.1:4891836-4908695 GCF_001194135.2 Octopus bimaculoides
TACCAAAATAAATAATCTTCTCTACTCTAGGTACAAGGCCTGAAATTTTTGGGGAGAGGGGAGCAGTCGATTAGATCGACTTCAGTATGCAACTGGTACTTAATTATCAACCCCAAAAGGATGAAAGGCAAAGTCAACCTCGGCGGAATTTGAACTCAGAATGTAAAGACAGATGAAATACTGCTAAGCATTTCGCCCAGCGTGCTAAAGATTCTGCCAGCCTGCCACCTTACCAAAATAAATAATAAATACATACCTGAACTCAAAATGATACACTCCATATTTTCTGTAGGCAACATAGAGATCACTTAAATAAAGAGCAACCTGGAAAGATAACAATATCAAATAATCTTTTGATACGTGTTTGTAAAGATTGATCAGTCTATAAACTTCATCTTTTATGATGTTTTTTACACTACACTTAAACTTGTAATCATTTACAGATGCTCAATTTTTACATATATATGATATGATGGCAACCGTGCATACAGTTTAGCTCCAAGTTGGCTCTGATAGATCAAACCGTTGATAAAAGATGTTCCAGCCTTGAGCAGCCCAAATTTTGTTTCAGTTCAAGATACACTTTGTTGGAGAATTGTAAAAAAAAACCCACAAAAACAAACAAGTTAATCATGGGTAGAATGTCATTTTACAAGAGTTTTACTTAGTGACTGACACCAGTGCCGTCTCACTGGCATCTGTGCCAGTAGCACATAAAAAGTACCATTCAAGCATTGGGCCTCATGGAGGCAGTGACAGGTGACCAAACGTCTTGGTAATATACTGTGCTTGTGTTGACTTGTCAAGCCAAGTGAGACCATAGTCATGTCTGATGCCAGTGTCAGGTCAATGGCACCCATGCCGGTGACACGTAAAAAGCACCCACTACACTCTCAGAGTGGTTGATGTTAGGAAGGGCATCCAGTCATAGAAACCTTGCCAAATTAGATTGGAACTTGGTGCAGACCCCTGGCTTACCAGTTTTCATTTAAACCAACCAACCCATGCCAGCATGGAAAGCGGACATTAAACAATGATGATGATGATGATGAAGGCTAACTTGGAGCTAAATAGTTATACTTCTTGCCAACTAAATGCCAGAGTCCTAGTTACTTTGGCTGGTATCAATCAAGCTAGTTGTCACTCAGTTCTATTATCACCTAGCTGGCTGTCAACTGATTGCCACTGCCATGTGTACATATATTTTGGTTAGGCTTGAAATAGGGATATTTAATTCTAACACGAAGTTAATTTCAGGATTGGTTTATCTTCTTTCACTTGGTTCTTTCTTGCATATATCCCTATATTTCAATGAAGCAAAGTATTATTTATCCCAGGCAAAAACAATGGGCCAGGTACTTGTGATATTAATGTTTTTCTCAGTTAACTAAACATGAATTACCTAAGATTAGAAGTACCCTTCTACAGGTCAATACCAAAGTGTATGAAACAGTATTGATTGTGTTGATGGCTGATTCAGTCTACATCTTCTGTCTGAGAAGACCTGTCAAACCAAGTGAGATCATAGTTGAGGCTGACGCCGGTGTTTTGTAACTGGTACCCATGCCAGTGGCATGAAAAAGGCACTCACTACACTCTTGGAGTAGTTGACATTAGTAACGATATCCAGCCATAGAAAACATGTCAAATCAGACTGGAACTTGGTGCAGCTCCCCAGCTTACCAGTTTTCAGTCATTTAATACCAACTCATACCAACATGGAAAACGGACATTAAATGATGATGATCATCATCATGATCATCCAAAAATAAAATAAGAAAATGATCACTTTATAATTTTCATAGCATTAATAATATGTTTAATCAAACATACGATGAAATTCCATTCTGCTTTCTTCAGAACATATACTGTTTCACCATTTGTATAAGGATATCTTTCTCGTAACACATAAAACAGATCAAGTTGTGATTCTGGTTCACTAGAAGAAAAACATATACATATATATATATATATATATAAATGTGTATAACATAATATCTATATAAATATACTAAGTTGCTTTATCCTTGTCGGTTAAAAGGATTCTTTAACAAAAATCACTTTAACCTATTTAGTACCAACAAATGTGAGACTGTCCCTGACCCTACAACCAAAATTTAATGCTATTTCATGTCCCAAAGACCAGCTTAACAAGAATAAAGATATTTTCCTGAATTTTTCAATAATTTCAAAATTAATTGTAGCAAAGGATGAATATCTCAACAGAAATATGGTAACAAAAGCATGAAACTTACTACTCTACTGACCCATGGGACTACATTTTGAATCTTGTTACATGCACTGTACTATGCATTGCTGCTAAAAGTATGTACAGGATTTTCGAAATAAGTTGTCTCCTATCAGATAAATGACCTCATTTGACATTTCATTCAATGTGAATTTTCACAACATACATACATTGAAGGTTCGTGGCTTAGTGGTTAGGGCACTCAGCTAACAATCGTAAAGTTGTGAGTTCAATTTCTGGCAGCACATTGTGTCCTTGAGCAAAACACTATATTTTGTGGCACTCTCTTCCATTCAGCTAGCAAATATGATTTGTACTTGTAATTCAAAGGGCTAGCCTTGTTACATTCTATGTCAAGCTGAATCTCCCACAGAACTAAGCTAAGTGTATATGTGTCTGTGGAGTACTCAGCTACTTGCGTGTTAATTTCACGAGCAAGCTGTTTCATTGATTGAATCAACTGGAAGACTTATTGTTATAACAGACGGAGAGCCAGACAGATATGAATCACTTTAGTATAATACTTATAATACAGTATAATAACTTATAATGCATTGAAAGGAAATAAGTGAAGCAGAAATGTGTATTTTACTTACGGTCCAGTATCCTCATAGTATCTGCATACAATTTGGTCATCAACAATATCAATATACTGAGATGGATATTTTTTCATCTTCCCAGCTGCATTAGAAATCTCAACATTATCTGATTCAGCAATGTTTTGAGCAACCTTCAATACACAGAAAGGGAAATAGATAAGATATCAAATTTATGTAACTATAATAGTATAATATATAACTATAATCTAGTACAGGTGCATAAACACACCTGTGCCAGTGGCAGGTAAAAAGCATCCAACACACTCTAAGTGGTTGGCATTAGGAAGGGTATCGAGCCGTAAAAACCAAGCCACAACAAACAATTGGAGTTTGGACAGTTCCCAGCTGGCCAGATTCATGTCAAACCATCCAATCCATGCCAGCATAGAAAATGGAAATGATGATGATGACGATGATATAGACAAGGTCTAAATAATGGTCATTACATATTTTTCCTTTATTGGGGTAAATGTGGCTTACAACTGTTTCCTGTAGTCATAGGTTCGTTACTGATAGGTTTATTCAAATGATCAATGATCAGTTGAGAAAAGTTGAATGACCTTAAAAATTAATGCTATTTTCTGTCAGAGCCATTTCTGATAGAATGGTACATGCATGAGGGGTGGAGAGAAGAGAGGGAGCAAGTGGAAGAGAGATAAGAGGAAAGGGGAAGGCAAGTGATGATTTGGAAGGGAAGGACTAAGGTGAAGAGAAGGAAAGAAGAGAGGAAGGGATAGAAAGAGTAGGGGAGAGGAGGCATTCAATAGAAGAAGGGGGATAAGATAGCTGAAATTGAGGAAAGGACAGTCACAAAACATAAAGTGTCTGTAGTTGGGTCATCATACAAGAACATGCTTGCATTGTTTTTAGGTTAGATATTCTCCAAATATTGTTGCATTTCAGGAAAGTCATTTTATTTATTATTATTATTTTATTTTTGCCAAATAAACACACGAACTATGATATATATATATATATATATATATATATATATATATATATTTTCTTCACTTGTTTATTATTGTTATTTTATTATTTTTATTATTTTGATGCCTGTATGTTGTCCAGAAATCTTTCATTACACATCTATGGCTGCTTTAACGAATGAAAATAGATAAGGCATAAAATTTATGTAACTATAATAGTAAAAAAAAAATCATAATAAATAAAATGACCATCCCAAAGTACAGCAATATCTGTTTCAACACATGATTTCACATCAGTTATCTTGCAAAATGAATTGATATTCTCCAAATGTTGAGATGAAATCTGATATGAGCTATTTACACACATGGTCAACTTAAATCTTTAATATTTAGTCATTTGTACTATCATGCATAATGAGGGAATTGTATTAGTAAATGAATTAAATATCCGCAGTAACCATATTGTGAGGGGGAGGTTGAGAAAGCTTTGGTGAGCTTGGATATACATTAAAGATAAAGGGAGAAATGTGAGGTGAAAATAAAGATAAAATAAAGTTAAGCTATTTAAAATCGAATAGAATTGGAGGTCAGATATAATTTCAAATTAACCTGAATTAAAGAAATTTTAAAATTTAAACAATTAAAGCTATTATGGATAAAAAAATTAAATTAAAATTTATAAAATTAACATTAAAACAAAGAACTAAAAGAATTTTACAAAATAAAAGGTAATACTAAAACAATAACAATAATAATAATTGTTTCTACTGTAGGCACAAGGCCTGAAATTTGTGGGGAGGGGACTAATCGATTACATCGATCCCAGTACTCAACTGGTACTTGATTTATCAACCCCAAAAGGATGAAAGGTAAAGTCGACCTAAGCAGAATTTGAACTCAGAACGAACAACAACAAAGTAACTCAATAAAATAAAATAAAAATTAAGAAATTTAAAAAGTTGTAAAATTTAAAGAAATAAAAAACATCTACCCATACACATATAAAAAATTAGATAACTTACATTTAACCTTTAGACATTATACCCATCCCAACCAGTGTCTCTTGCTTTAGTATTAAAGTTATCTAGGGAACCTACTGAAGGATTTATTATAGGAAAGCTTACAGCATACCACTACTTCTTGCCTATGATTAATACGGTTACTCTCAGAGACATGTAATAATTATTCAAGGAGGGATACTCAGCTAGCTACTCATCAAACCAAGGATACTTTAATATGAAGGCTACATAAATCTATCTGGGTTCATTCATAGCCTAAAACCTAACTCGGTTGTATACAGTATAAATGCCAAACTGTATAGCAGTTATAACAACAAATGCAATCTTTGCAATGCAGAAGTCTTATCTATTATATAATGCAGCAATTGCATTAATAAAACAAAATGACCTTATTCTTAATTGTAAACATTAGGTTATGCCACACATTTTTAAGGTACAAATGATAGTGTCCTCCACAATAATTCCCTGTGAATTTATAACACATTTTTTAACTATCTTTTAACATATTTCCATGACTTTGTGGTCTCTTTATATTTTCCTCTTAGCATACTGGGGTGTGCATGCATATACAAATGCACCCTCTGTGCACACATATATATTTATGTTGATACAACGGGTGCGAAGTGAGTGTACATATGTATGTATGTGTGCATGACTGTATAAATCTACTGTGAAATTAGAAAACAACCAACTTTACCAGTGCCTACCCTACATCATTATCTTTACCCATCCTTACCTTATATTCCTAACAACCATTATTTCCCCTTAAAGATTACTCTCTACGCTTATCTCCTCCTCTTCTCGTCTTTTTTCCTAACTCCACCTGATTCCCACCACTCTTAAATATTCAACCTCTTACTTTTTCCTTGACAATTACATTTCTTCCAACATTTAAAAATTTTTTATTCTGTGTACATGTGTGTGCATGGGTACACCAATGTATTTGTTTGCTGCTGACATAATAAAGTGGCCCCAGTTTAATATAAATAACAACTTTCTCTCTCCTTAAAGTCAGCAGCCATCTAATCTATATGAGGAAAAATCTCATATATACTTTTACTCAGTTAGGCCTCAAAATTACTGTAACCACTAATCTATCTGAAGTTGATTTTTTAGATAATTCCCTAGAGTGAAACTTGTTCTCTTATAAGCTCTATCATAAAGTAATTGAGAAACTCATGTATATCCATAAACAGTCATGTCACCCCACTTAGCATTTAAAAACATTACAGCCAACATCAGTAACAGGATGTCTATTTTCTCCTTTTCTAAAGAAATATTTGTAAAGCAACCCCATAATATAATATCCTGGCTAACAATGGCTTCAAAGATAAGATGCCTTACAACCATTCAATTAAAAATATGAAACATAAAATACACCCAGGAATATAATATGGTTCTCCCCACACACCCACAAACTTTCTCTTTGAATGTTATGACTAATGTAGGTAAAAAAAATTCCTTACTTTAATAGACAGGCATTTCCTAGTAAACAATAAATACAAGAAAATTAAATTTTTAATAGACATTCAGAGAAAAATTCCTTTACATGCTTTCCCAGTATGAAAAACATATCACTTGCAGGTCACACCAAGAATTCAAGAGACTCTGAAGCTTGCCCACTCAATCACACATGCTTGACCAACTCAGTGGTTTATGAAGCCAAAGTCACTGTAGTGCTCCAAAGTAAGGAATTCCAAAAGAAAAATTACTTTTTTTTTTAACTTGCTTCAGCCAGCTGACTTTGGCCATGCTGGAGCACTGCCTTGAAGAATTTTAGTCAAATGAATTGACTCCAGGAATTATTTTTTCAAACCTGGTACTTATTCTATTGGTCCTTTTTTTTTGCCAATCTGCTAATTGACATGAACATAAACACACCAACATTGGTTGTCAAGTGGTGGTGGACAAGCACAAACACAAACACACATATATATGATGGGCTTCTTTCAGTTTCCATCTATCAAATCTACTCATAAGGCTTTTGTTGGCCCGAGGCTATAGTAGAAGACACTTGCCCTAGGTGCAATGCAGTGTGAGTGAACCTGGAACCAAGTGATTGGGAAGCAAACTTTTTACCACACAACCATGCTGGTTTATGAAAAACAAATTTCAAAAAAAGATACACAAGCAACTGGTTTCCTTTTCAGCACATATGTAAGAATAAAGCTACAAAGTTAACTAGTCATATATGGGAACTGAAGGTCAACCACACACCAAACACCACACACAATCAAGTGGAGCATGATGGTGTGATCAATTTTTTTTGTAAATGGATCAAAGAGATGCAGGCTTTGTGTAGCTGAAAATCTCATATTCTTTTTAGATCCAACAACTCCATGAACCTAGTAAATTCCAGCTCCAACATAATTAGTAACTGTAAACACATGGCCAAATTTCTCATTGAACTGGAAGATTCTATCCTCTTTGGATAAAACATGCAGTCTCACAGACATCAGCTTCCTCCTTATTGACATAGTTTACATATGCTGTATTAATTCTGATTCAAACACCATCCACATTAATTCTGATTTCAACAGACAAAGGGGATCCATTAGTCTTGCCAGAGATGTGTGAAACCTCTCTGATGCTGGTGACATTATAAAATATACCTAGCACACTCTATAAAGAGGTTGTCATAAGGAAGGACATCCAAACCAAAAATTGAAATTTCAAGTGTGACATAGGCCCCTGGATCCACTAGGAGTGGTGAACCATCCAATCCATGCCAGTATAAAACAATGAAAATAAAGACCTTGATCCTTGTACTTAATCTGGTACCTATTTTATCAATCTCTATTTATCTGAAGGCTAAGTCCCACAACAAATTGAGTTACAATCATTTAGGAACAAAAATGCTGCAAAGTATTGGTACTGATTTACACCGGATCACTCGTGCACACACATGCATGCACACACATGCATGCACATACACACACACAACAGACTTCCACATAGGTTCCATTTCTTAAATTTCACTCACAAATCATTGTTCAACTGAAGACCCACGGTGCAAGCTACTGGCCCAAAGTGTGACTGGGTGGAATTGAACCCAGAATACATCTGTGAAAAGGACTTTTTAACCACACAGCCATACTTTCCATCATTATTTTTCATTATACAATTCACTTCGATTCAGAATATATAATCAGCATGGTAAATATCAACAGTACCTGTAAATTCCAATTGCATTTATCCAAAAAGAACTTAGCTTTGCCCACATCCAGTCTTGGAACCTTTCTAATTAACTGGTCCATTTTTGTTTCCTTGTCATCCCTGTAATTAATTTTTAAAAAAATCAAATAACATTATTTGTAGTTTAATTTTTTTAACACAGGAAAATTATACAAACGTTTTCTGAAAAATTAACTTTGACACATGAACATTCTATTTCAAGAGAGATTTCTTTTTATATCAAACATAGTATGAAAACCAATAAAAGAAAATTTGTCAGTATTCCAAAATATATCTATGTTTAACCCTTTAATATTTAAACCAGCCATATTTGGCCCAAATATTCTGTTTTATGTTCAAACCAGCCAGATCTGGCCTCTCACACCTACCCAACAACGTCAGTCTAAGGTTAAACAATTACATCATTGAAATCTTGAAGCTTTTGAGATAATGCATGATTCATTCAAAACAACAGAGATAAATAAGGATTACATTTAACAGTAATCTGAATGGTAAAGGGTTAAACCATAGTTTTTTACTTATTTAGCAAGACTATATCATTGCTATTATGCAAAAGTGTTGTAAGTCCAAAACATTGCTTTTTCAGAAAATGAAAAAATGGTTTCACCATTCCATAGCAATCTGAAGCAGCTGGAGATATGATACTTTGACCAAAAGAACTAGCTATTGCAAGCAAAAATAAATATTGAAAAAAATGCATTTGGTCAAACTTGGACATATGACAGTTTAACATAATAGCAACAATATGTTCTTCAGAATAATAAATTTTAAGCAAATGTGGTGCAAATGGATGAGGACAGCTGTGTGAAAAAGTACCACACCCTAGCAGTTGAAGGAATCTGTGGAAGAGGTAGACCCTTTTTCTGTCTTTCTGTCTCTGTCACACTTAAACCTTTTAGCACCTGATACAAGATCACCTCCTCTAATTACTCCTTCCCTCCCCAAAATTTTTTGTCTTGCAAGTTACTTGGTGATCCTGCTAGTGATGGTGTCCTGTAAAAAGCATCCAGTCCACACTGTAAAGTGGTTGGCATTTGGAAAAGTATCCAGCTGTAAAAACAATGCCATAAAGCTGAACTCACCTGTGCTGATGCCACATAAAAAGCACACAGTCCACTATGTGGGGTGGTTGATGTTAGAAAGGGCATCCAGCCTTAAAAACCAGCCAAAACACACACAGAAGTTTAGTGTAGTCTTCTGCCAGGCCAGCTCCTATTAAACCATCCAATCCATTCAAGGTAGACATTAAACAATGATGATGCTGGTGATGTTAGTATTTATAAAAGACCAACACAGTTAAAACACTATGTGCAATAAAATCTGCTAAATGTTTGCAGATGTTCAGTTATTTCTTCATGCAACCCAAAGAATATATTTTCATTCAGCAATTTAACCAGTCATTTACTTCATACCAGCCAACAACAACAACAACAGCCCACAAGTCCATTTAATACTGCCATAATATAATTCCTAGCTTCTTCACAATACTGCTTTGTATCACTGCCTTCATTTCCCCTTCTCCACATAGCTAACCACTGAAATATTTAATCACACTATATTCTTTTTCATTTCCCACCCCCCACTATGAAGTTCAGTTTGTTTACTTGCTCCATTGTGTGTTTTGATATATCACAATCCATTGAAGCTGTGACGGTCGGAGGTGAATACTGTATCTTATTTTTAATGTTTTTGATTGTAAGGTATAACAAATATTACTATTTCTTAAGTAAGAAGCTATGATGGTAAACTTGTCACTTATAACTTAATTATAAATATTTATCACCATGCATAACTCTTAATTCAGGCTGCGTAAATGTTATGATGAATTATACATACCAAGACACAGAACGTGTGTTTAATGTGTGCATGTATGTTGAAGATGTGGATTCATATTCTTTTTACCGTTACATAAAAAAATACACAGTTTCATAAATACAGAAATAAATTTAACAAGTTGAAAGAACATGAAGTAAAGGAAAATAATTTCTACATTAGTTTATTTATGTACATTTGGCATAGTACAATTGGAAAGTAAGGTCATTTTGTCGTAGAGAATTACAACTTAAAATTCACACTAACTAATCTTTCATACTAACTACTAGAGTTCACAACAATTCAATCTTGTTGGATTTGAGTATTGAACATGGCATAAAGATTAGCCGATACTCAAAAGGGTGAGTGTCGTGGATTTGAGTGACAATCAACGATCACTGGAGAATTTCCCAAAAATCAGGGTTTTTATAACTGCTCATACAGGAATTCTAAGAACTGTACTTTGTGAAAGATTTCTTTAATGAAAGTTCAGAATTCGTATACGGGCAGTAATTTTTAACCAATGAGAAATCAACAATTTCTCCTGTTCGGGCAAACGAACCTATGTTCTCTCTCCGCCTCTAATGAGTTTGCTACAAAGCTATGGGGACCTCCAGTTTTTCTTTTCATGAGTGATTACTAGCCCATTCTAATATCTCATTGAAACATTCAGAAAATAATACTCACCCTTCATCTCCTTCTTTTAAAAGGATTATTTCATTATCACCTTCAACAGACACACACTCACCAGGCATAAGAATGTGTTTCTCAGACTCTGCAGATGTATGCTTGACTATTCTCAAATGTCTGGACAAAGTCTACAAAACAATATGCATTACACAAGTTAAACAGGATAATCCAAGAAAATTGATGATTGCCTGCTTCTGCATATAGCAAATATAAAATGTTCAATAAAAATAATCATTAGGCTAATAATGTCGTGTATAAAGCACTTATGCTGGTTTCATGAATAAAGCATCCATACTGATGCCATGTTAAAAGCATCCATGTTAGTGTCATGTAAAAAGCACTGGTGATGGTGCCACATAAAAAGCACTGGTGCTGGTGCCACATAAAAAGCACCAGGTCCACTGTAAAGTGGTTGGCATTAGGAAGAGCATCCAGCCACAGAAACCATGCCAAAACAGATAATTGGAGCCTGGTACAGCATTCTGGCTGGTCAGCTCCTCTCAGACTATCCAACCCATGCCAGCATGGAAAACAGATGCTAAATGATGATGACAACAACAATGATGATGATGATGATGATGATGATGATGATAATGAAGCTAATGATTTTGTTCTCTTCACTATGGGTTTAACTTCCATTTATTACAATTTCTTGACTCACTGGCCCTCGTGCCTGTGGCACGTAAAATCACCCACTACACTCTCAGAGTGGTTGGCATTAGGAAGGGCATCCAGCTGTAGAAACTCTGCCAGATCAGATTGGAGCCTGGTGCACCCACCTGGCTCGCCAGTCCTCAGTCAAATCATCCAACCCATGCCAGTATGAAAAGCAGATGTTAAATGATGATGATGAGGAGGATGAATTAAAACTATATTATGTTAGTATCCACTTTACTATTTGCTTTCCATTTAGCAGGAGTCCCTAGCCATTTTCTCCTCAATCATTATTTCAAGTTGTCATTCCAACCAGTATCTATTCATTATAACTCTATATTCAGTCATTTTAGCTCTAGAAATACTAAGAATACTTTGCTAAAGAGGTCTGATAATGCTGAAACCTGTCCATAGTTTCAATAGTGTTTACCTCTCACTCCATTCTAATCTTAATTCATTAAATTCTGGAGTTACTTATCCTACTTTTCTTAACCAAATTTAATCATCAAGCACATGATTTTTTTTTTTTTGTTTGTTCTCATTAAGTTTGTAATTTCAGTCAATTAAAATCTCTTCTCTTACTGCTTGAAGCATGTTAGCAGCAACCTTACTATTCATATAACTTAGTTTGCCATGAAGAAGAGAAAATATAAAGCATTTCTAAGGTTTTTCAGTAGATGCCTCATATATCAGATATCTCCTCTTCATGACAACTTAATTTATATCACGTTGCGCATGGCTTAGTGGTTAGGATGTTGGATTCATGATCATAAGATTGCGATTTCAATTCCTGGACCAGGCGACATGTTGCATTCTTGAGAATAACATTTCATTTCACGTTGCTCCAGTCCATTCAGTTGGCAAGAATGAGTAATCCTACAACAGACCAGCACTGTGCCCACTGAATCGCCAATTTCAATTTCATCATTCTGAGAAGAATAAAACAAATACAACTAATACATGTTATATATATATATATGCGTGGCCGTTGCCAGTACTGCCTGACTGGCCTTCATGCGGGTGACATGTAAAAGCACCCACTACACTCTCTGAGTGGTTGGCGTTAGGAAGGGCATCCAGCTGTAGAAACTCTGCCAAATCAGATTGGAGCCTGGTGTTGCCATCCGGTTTCAGTCCTCAGTTAAATCATCCAACCCATGCTAGCATGGAAAGCAGACGTTAAACGATGATGATGATGATGATGCAATCAGTGTCATTGACTCAGTTCATCCAAGCCTGCTCAATAAATAATCTTTATTACAATGTTAGCTATTGCTTATTGTCTATTAAGAATTTCATGCCTTAATTCTTTTGTAAGTTTATTACTGTTTTTCTATAATAACATAAAAATGTAACACATATAACTAACATAAGAAATATAACTAAATAAAAAGCTACCTACCAAGTCTTTTGCATTTTCATCTTGAACAAGTTCACTATTGAACTGCTTAGTAGCAGCCTGTGGAAAAAGAAAAGAAAATTATTATACTAAGGCTCAATAAACATTTATTTTTCTTGTGTTAGTTACACAGGTATCAGACCTCTTATCTAGAATCCAGAAATTCAGTTATTTTTTAAACTGGCTGGCTTTGAATTTTACGGGCTGTAGTAGTTTGCCACACGGTCACTTTGTTTTGGTTTCCATAGCTTTTAAATGGCTTAATAGAGATCAAACAGACCCTGCTCTAGAAATGTATTAATTTGTATATATTATACAATTTTGTTCTTACTTTTTGTTGTTTATTTTATATTTTCAGTATATAGTTAGCCTGCGTCCAGAAATTCGGAAAATCCATAAATCTGGATCATCTCCGGTCCCACGGTTGCCAGATAAGAGGCACCTGTATATGTTCATAGTATCACTTACATTCATGTATCAGGTTATATCATCTATCTTTTACTTGTTTCGTTCATCAGACTGTGGCCATGCTGGGGCACTGCCTTGAAGAATTTTAGTCAACCCCAGGACTTTTCTTTTAAACTTGGTGCTTATCTTATTGGTCTCTTTTGCCGGACCATTAAGTTATGGAGACATAAACATGCTGACATTGGTTTACAAGTGGTAGTGGGGGAACAAACAGAGACACAAAGACACACACACACACACATGCGTGTGCACCCCCACCACACACACAGAGTATGCAAGAAAGGATCTGAAAACCCAGAAGATGACTTTCAGTCAGGGATTGTGCATAACAAATAAAGGATAGAATTGGTATTTCATTGATTCTACCATTTACAATTGTTTCAATAAAAATGGTTGATAAATCATATACTTTTTAAAACATAGAAGATAATGATATTCTTTTCTACTCTAGGCACAAGACCCAAAGTTTTTGGGAAGGGGGCCAGTCGATTAGATTGACCTCAGTACACAACTGGTACTTAATTTATCGACCCCGAAAGGATGAAAGGCAAAGTTGACCTTGGTGGAACTTGAACTCAGAACGTAAAGACAGACGAAATATCACTAAGCATTTTGCCCGGCATGCTAACGTTTCTGCCAGCTCACCACCTTATAGGAGATAATGATATTGTCATATTGATTATATAAAATGTATTATTTAATGGTGAAGACACGTGGCTCAGTGGTTAGAGTATCTGGCTCACAATCAAAATATATAAGTTCAATTCCCAGCAGCATGATGTGTCATTCAGCAAGACACTTTATGTTGTTCCACTTCATTCACCTGGCAGAAATAAGTAGTACCTGTATTTCAAAGGGCCAGATTTGAGTACTCAACCAGCTGCACATTAATTTTATGAGCAGACTGTCGTGCTGATCAGATCAACTGGAACACTCATCATCACAACAGACAGAGTGCCAGTATTATACAATAACTGACTGATATTAAGCACCCTTCAATCCTTGGGTGATATGCAAAGCACCCTTCAACCATTGGGTGATATGCTGTGCCTGTGAAGACCTGTCAAACCAAGTGAAATCATAGGCATGGCTGATGCCATTGCTGTCTGACTGGCACCCATGCTGGTGGCATGTAAAAAGCACTGTTTGAACATTGGGCCTCATGAAGGCAGTGACGGGTAATGCTTGTGTAGACCTGTTAAGCCAGGTGAGAGCATAGTTATGGCCAATGTCAGTGTCAGGCCAGTGGCATGTAAAATACACTCACTACACTCTTGGAGTGGTTGGCATTAGGAAGGGCATCCAGCTGTAGAAACCTTGCCAAATCAGATTGGAACCTGGTGCAGTCCACCAGCTTACCAGTCTTCAATCAAACCATCCAACCCATGCCAGCATGAAAGCAGACATTAAATGATGATGATGATAATAGTCATAACTTTTGTGAGCAATTAGACATGGTTACAAAATGGATGAGTTTACTTATATATGGACGACCTGGTTGAGAAATGTTTAATTAATTAAGGCAGCAGGGCTTATTGTTAGAAATGTAAATGAAGAAAAAGTGGATTGCTATGTAATCGTATTTCTTAACAAGAACATTTTACAAGTTCCATTCATTAATCAATCCATAAATTCAGACATCTGTCTCGTTGAGACAGTGAAACATTTCAAAATGTGTAATAAATTCATCCACTTTGATCTCTGTTTGACAAACTGTTAGACTACATGACATAAAAGTGATTCAGCGTAAACACACATACATACATAAATCAAAAGCAAGCCTGTTAGCCTCACAAGTAAGACTGCAGTAGTTGACAAATAAAATGAAAAATGACTTACATCAATTTTCCAATTGTTTTTCTCCAAATAATATTTAGCTCGACCATAATCAATCCAATTGTCTATTGAGAACCGTTTAACAAGCAGAGCTTTGTTAAACCCCATCTTGTTCCAGTGTTTGCTGTGGACAATTAATAAAGAAACATAATACAGCTATTTAATTCTGAGAAATAAAGAAATTAGTGTTAAATTTTTATTTTTTTAAATGGCAGATTAATGTTGATGTACAATATAGTTTGATGAAAAATGCTTTAAATCAAAACCTAAATTAAAAATTGAAGTCTTTGGCAAAAAAACTACATAAAGGAACACATATAATTATATATGCACAATAAAACCCAGATTCATCCACTTACCTTTCAACAAATTTTTTTAAACATTTGAACCAATTCCTACTAGCTTCAGCTCCCTATAGGGGCTGGTACGAGCAGTATCTCTCTCAAACTTGGCTTTTTCAGAATAAATGCATCAACGTAATCATAAAGCAGGCTCTGGCTCAGGTTAATATCCCCTCAGTTCTGGAGTCATCAGGATTATCCAGAAGTGATGGGAAGAGATCAGATGGTCTTCCACTTTGTCCCTATGTAAGAGGTAGGTGTCTCATCTGGGATGTCACAGTCTGTGGCTCTTTTGCTCCTTCTCACATCCTGGATGATGTAGTAAATGGGAGGGTCACTGTTTCTGTAGGTGAACAGAACAAAATCTTTAAGTATCAGAACTTGTCAGTGAACCATTTCTTCCAGCCTGTGGAGTTTGAGATGTTTGGAAGGGCTAGGCTGATAACAAAAAAGCTATTGTCATCATTGGTGGCTCACCTTACTGAAGTGCCGAGTAATGCCCATGAGGGTGTTTGGCTATTCTGTATGTTGCTATTCTGTATGTTGCAATGCTGTATGTTGACTTACTTCAGGAAGTTCCACTGAACCTTGTGATATGCAACCAACTGAAGCACTCAGTGTTGAATTCATGTTTTTTTTTTCTTTCTTTCTCTTTTTCTCCTTTTTCTTTCTTTCTTCACTCATGCTCCTGTTTTCTTAGGTTTGGGATTTGTATTTTAATGTAATTTTCTATTATATATGTATCATACACATATGTGTTATACATGTACTTAAATTATATTTTTAATAAATAAAACATGTATTGTTTGCATGAACTGAACTACAGTTTCTTTTTTTTTTTTTTTTTTTTGTAACTTAATGTTCAGCTTATTTTTTTATAATTTAATAAAATATTTCATTGAGGGTTTTTCCTTTTTCTATTGTTTGCATGCCTTGGGGGTAAAATCATTAAAACTTATTAAAATATTACTACACTCATTTAATCATCAGCTAATTATTTTTCTTTGATCAGCGTTCATAAAATATTTTCCATCTCATTAGTACACTGGTATGAGTATTTTTTAAGCCTGCAGATACCTTTAACTACTGATGTACTTTGGGTTGTCTTTTTTTTTTCTTTTTCTTTCCCTCCCCATTCTCTTCTAAAAGGTAGATATTGTAGATTTGGCTAATCTATAAAATTTGAATTAATTTCAAATTTTCATAAGGCCAGTATTTCAGGGGAGGGAGTAAGTCAATCACATCAACTCCCACCCTCCATGCTCAACTGGTACTTAATTTATTGACCCCAAAAGGATGAAAAGCAAAAGTCAGCCTCAGTGGAATTTGAACTCAGAATGTAAAAAATGCTTAGCAGCATTTTGTTCAACATGCTAATGATTCTGCTAGTTCACTGCCTTACATATTTTATTCTTTTATTTGTTTCAGTCATTTGACTGCGGCCATGCTGGAGCACCACCTTCAGTCGAGCAAATCAACCTCAGGATATTTTCTTTGTAAGCCTAGTACTTATTCTATCAGTCTCTTTTGCCGAACCGCTAAGTTAAGGGGATGTAAAGGCACCACCATCGGTTGTCAAGCGATGTTAAGGGGACAAACACAGACACACAAACATATACACACACACACACACACACATATATATATATATATATATATATATATATATATA
>NC_068985.1:4908722-4910870 GCF_001194135.2 Octopus bimaculoides
TATATACATATATATATATATATACGATGGGCTTCTTTCAGTTTCTGTCTACCAAATCCACTCACAAAGCTTTGGTCAGCCCGAGGCTATAGTAGAAGACACTTGCCCAAGGTGCCATGTAGTGGGAATGAACCTGGAATCATGTGGTTGGTAAGCAAGTGCTTACCACACAGCCACTCCTGCGCTTATTGTATACAGTGCTTCAGGTGCACTACAATTCATCAGATAACTTACACTGATGCCACTTTCTCTTTTAGAAATAATCTTTTTGCTTTTACAGCAATGTTCTTTCATGCAGACATTGGAAAATATTTTCTGAAAAACAAATGATAATCACAATAACATTGATTTTCATATGGAGCCTAATTTATCTTCAGAAACACTGGTTCTGTTTCCAATAAGATAACACACCTCAGTGTTAACAAAAATTAGATGGAACATGTAAGGGAAAATCAGTTTGATTTTACGTGCAGATTAATTTTGGCATTTCTACAGATGTGTGTTCTGCCATACCGATTTTGTTGCCTTGTAACTTCCGGAAAAATGAATATTTTTTTATGAAACTTTCTACAAATACCTTCCAGAATGTGTAGATTACGATTATATTGGAATTTAATGAAAAACAAAAAAAGTTTGGTGGATTCGTATACATACAGACTGACACAGGTCACATACATCTACAAAATGAGACTCGAAATTTCAAAAAAACTGTAATGTGTGTCAGTATGTGTGTGTGTTCACACAATTTTACTTTTCACATCAAATTCTGATATAATTGTGGTCGCAAGGCAGATGCTTTGTCTGGGATGTCACAGTTAGCTACTCCTTTGCTTCTTCTCACATCTTGGATGCTGCGGTCAGGGCAAGATCCACAACTTCTGTGGCTGAGCAGAACAAAATCATGAAATACCACGATCTGTCGGCTAACGACATTTTCCATCCTGTGGCATTCAAGATGTTTGGTGGGGTCGGACCACTAACTGCAAGATTCCTCTCTTCACCGGCAACTCACCTGCAGAGGTAACTGGTGAGGCTCATGAAAGTGCTTGACTGTTCCAGTGCATCAACTTTGCCATCACCTACAGCAACACTGCAAGCATGCTGCCGTGCCTCAATAGCCATTAGTGAGGTTTCCAAGCACCCCCAACTTTTCAACCCAAGGTGGAGAGTTGTTTTTTTCTAATTTAATTTTGTAAAACTCTAATATAATAGATAATAAAATCAGGATTTGAACTCAGAATGTTAAGATAATCATTGTAATTTACACAATCTGAAAAGTATTTGTA
The DNA here is from genome assembly GCF_001194135.2 of Octopus bimaculoides. Lineage (NCBI taxonomy): Eukaryota > Metazoa > Mollusca > Cephalopoda > Octopoda > Octopodidae > Octopus > Octopus bimaculoides. Next base: position 4,910,009 of record NC_068985.1, read on the forward strand.
GAAAATTTCATGAAAAAAACACACACTTTTCTGAAAGTTATGAGGAACAATACCAACTCATGTAAATTTTCCGAAACTCCACAGAAAAAACTTTTTCACAAATTCCAATATAATTGGAATCTACACCATCTGAAGCGTATTTCTTTGATGAATATCAATTTTTTTGGAGGGTATGAGGAAACAAAGTCGTAGAGAGAGCACACATTAGTAGGAATGCCTTAATTTTCTGTAGATGTAACAAATTCTCCTCTTGGATATTTGGAATGGTGCGATATATCATTTTGTGCCCTTTTGGTTCGACAACTCTGTAATACAATACATACTATGCAAGGGAGATAATTCAGGATGACTTTAAGTTCTTCATGTGCCAACACATAAACAGCGCGCGCGCATACGAACGCACACTATTTTTTGAAAATCAGTCAATGAAATGATTGTATTAATGTCCAAATTAACCCATTCGTGCCGAAATTTTTCTAGTAAATGAAATTGCCTGGGAGTTCACAGATACTACTATTTTGGGTCAATGGAAATACCTTCACCTGGGAACAGAAAAAGAAACAAACCAGCATCGGAGATGCTAACAAGTGTGTGGAAAACAAATATGAAAAAGAATGTGCGCTGACGACCCGGGGGGGAGGGGAAAATTCACAAGATTTGATTTTTCCGTCATCGGGTAAAATGTATCTATATTGATTTTTTTTTTTTTTTTTATGGAACCCACGTTTTTGGTTATGGAGGATCCGATTATGAAAAAAGGTTTTTCAAAATTCTTTTTTCACTTTTCCCGAAATTTTATTATTTTTTTTGTAGAAAAATACGAAGATTATGATTCTGAAAAAAATTTTGTTTGTAAAATTTC
>NC_068985.1:4911397-4913888 GCF_001194135.2 Octopus bimaculoides
GCCCTAAATAACAACAGACAAAATATTTCATTGAAATCCGTTTGATGCAGACTGCATACGCGTTAAGAACAGGTTTCATTCTTTGATACAGATCATACACAAATCACAACTTGTATCAAGTATTTGTTTTATACCCTTATAAATTAAGTGTCAGTTTAAACGGACGATCGGCTTGAATGGGTTAATGGAAACATTCGTTACCGTGATTTCCGTACACTTTCTCATTATAAAGAGTTGTGTGTGTGTGTATAATTATATACATACATACATACATACATATATATATAGGCCAGCCATAAGGCGATAGCGTGGAGGCGCAATGGCCCAGTGGTTAGGGCAGGGGACTCGCGGTTTCGACTCCCAGACAGGGCGTTGTGAGTGTTTATTGAGCGAATACACCTAAAGCTCCACAAGGTTCCGGCAGGGGGGGGTGGCGAACCCTGCTATACACTTTCACCGCAACTTTCTCTCACTCTTTCTTCTCGTTTCTGTTATACATGTACTTCAAAGGGCCAGCTTTGTCACACACACACACACACACACACACACACATATATATATATGCGTAGGAGTGGTTGTGTGGTAAGTAGCTTGCTTATCAACCACTTTGTATGTATGTAACATGTTCCATCGCAACTCATGTTTGCTTGGTATTCATGCATTGTATTATTAGGAATAAAACAATGAAAATAGTTCCAATCATTGCAAATGTATCGTAACGGACTCTTCCCGAAGAGTTCGGCAATTTCTGTTGTTTGAGTAAGAACGACACAGCCCTGAACATAGAGTTACCATCACCCATGACTTTATTAAAGGGTTGATTGAAATTAATAAATTAATTCTACGTTTATGGATTTGTGTTGCAAGATTCCTGATGTGAAATCTCCAGTAGTCATTAATTTTTCTTTTCTTTTTTTGCCAAACACACGCACCATATATTCCTTCTTCGCTCGTTTATTCCTGTTCTTATACTAACTCATGTCCTATTTCTTTACTGCCCACAAAGGGCTACACAGAGAGGGCAGACAAACGGATTAAGTCGATTATATTGACCCCAGTGCGTAACTGGTACTTAATTCATCGACCCCGAAAGGATGAAAAGCAAAGTCGACCTCGGCGGAATTTGAACTCAGAACTCATGTCCATTGTCCGGACAATGGACATGAGTTAAAATAAGAACAGGAATAATTAAGTGAAGAAGGAATATATGGTGCGTGTGTTTATTTAGCCAAAAAAATAATAATAATAATAATAATGACCATCCCGAAATGCAACAATAATAAATTAATATAACTGTTGAATATTTTTTCAGTAAATTTAGTAAGGGACTTCACCTTCAGTTTAAACTTTACGTGGTTTTGTGAACAGAACGCGACGGAAAACTACAACCCCCAAACGGGATAAGATTCTAAGTGATAGGAATTTCTCCTCAAGAAATTTGTCTTTCTAACTTTGCGATGGATGAATGAGTGATTATAATTTTGTAAATAATAAAAACGAAGTTAATAAGGTACTTCACCTTCAATGTTGTTGACTTCAGACGTCGTCTTCTTCGTGAAGAGAAAAATGATTTGACTCGAAGTATTTAGCAGACGATAATTTTAAAATTATCGTCTGCTCACAAATGGGGAGGAAATGAATACTTCGGTTATTTCCGGATAATTTCGGTTTAAACCGAGTCGTGTCTATGAATGTATGTTGGGGAGAGAGGAGAGAGAGAGAGAGAGAAAGAAAGAGAGAGAGAGAGACAAGCAGAGAATGAGAGAGTGAGAGACAGAAGGAAAGAGAGCAAGAGACAGAAGGAAAGAGAGCGAGAGAGAGAGAGAGAGAGGGGGAACGCGCGAGAATGTTACTCTGAAAGATAGCTGTATTAACGATACCATTCCACTCCCACTCTACACTTATCACTTACAAGTTACACAACTCTGTTCTTCTTTTGATATCAGTTACACTCATTATGCCAGCACCGCCATTGCCCTTACTTAGATAACTTAAATAGGTTTCGTCTAGTAGAGGGGCAGGCCATGTCTAACTTAATAGCACTACTAACATTCTTGCCCAACCAATCCTTCAATTTTAAAAGTTATAAGATATATATATATATATATATCTTATCACAGTCTGTTAAAGTCTGTCATACCGGCCATGACGAAGGGAAATAGCCCTGAAACTCGAGTCGCCTTTATATATATATATTTATATTTATATATTTATATATTTGATCCTTTATATTGAACACTCAATATTTCATCTACATTCAATACTTTCTTTCATGGTGCCATCCATTTTTATGTTATTTTATTTTATATTGTATATTGTATATCATATTATATATTCCATATTCTATACCCCACATTAGTTCTGCAGGAATATAAATAAAACATAAAAAACAGACAGTGTTGGAACTCTTTTAAGCAAAATAATATATTCCTCTATACACAATCATACAAAAAACCCCACCTTTTTTGTATTTATTTTTACTCGCATATAT
>NC_068985.1:4914228-4915510 GCF_001194135.2 Octopus bimaculoides
TATATAACTTTTATAAGGAATATTCTAAAAGAATATGTAACTGAACTTATATTGAGTGCTCTATTATTTTGAGCAAATATATATATATATATATATATATAATAATAATAATAATAATATGACAACAAAAGAATGAATGAGACCTATTATGTAAATAGAGGAGCGTTTTTGTCTTAATAATTGATGAGATGTCAAGTAGCCTTTAGCTCCAGCATCTGGAACACCACTATTATGACAAGAAACTGATTGTCCTATATTATATATACAGACATACACACACACACAGCAATAAGAAAATGGAGGGGATCAAGATGTGGTATTCATCAACTTTTAGACATTATGTCTATTCATTTATTTTTTATAAAAGCAATTATAACAATATACATACATGTATAACATATTATGCTTTACATATACAATATATAAAAATACCAGTAATTATTAAAATATATAATTTGGAGCATAGAAAGTAGAAAGCATCCTACTTTCTACACTCAAGTTACATATTTTAATAATTACTGGTATATTTATATATTGTATATGTAAAGCATATTATGCTATACATGTATGTATATTGTTATAATGGCTTTTTTTTTTAAATAAATAAACAGGCATAATATAATGTCTAAAAGTTGATGAATACCGCCTCTTGATCCTCTCCATTTTCTTATTGCTGTATAAATTAAGGGTAAAAAAAACCTTATTTACCCTCACCCATTTATTACATTCGGTAGTGTAATTGTCATGCAATGAAAAAACACTTGTGTATTAGTAATTGGGTATTCTACCAGCAGCATATTGGATAGATATTATCCCTTAGTTGGATTCACAACCTCTAACTCTCTTGGAATTATATATATTCGCCATGATAGATCAGTAGCCACTACACATTCTTTATTTTCTCTCCTTGATTCTTTCTGTGTTCGTTTCTGTGGAAGAGCGTAGGCTTGAAATGTTAAAAATTTTTTTCACTTCCTGAGCATTATACTAATACATCTGTTTGTTGTCTACACCACCTGTCTTCGTCTGTTGTCTTTTTCATGAATTTTCCCTATACATATATATATATATATATATATATATAAACAAATAGTAAATGAGTATATGCATATATACATACAGGTATGTGCATACCGACATCCACTTGTATGTATAGGTGCATATCTGGGTACAGGACATTGCAAACAAAACGTAGACGAGAAAACACACAAGCCACATAGAGAACATTCTTCTTCATCATATATATATATATATATATATATATGCACGCACACATACATAT
>NC_068985.1:4916421-4917621 GCF_001194135.2 Octopus bimaculoides
TATATATACACACACTCATACACACGTGTGTGTGTGTGTGTGTGAGTGTATAACAAATAGTGAGGGCTGATCAATCCAGGTAAAATACTCCATAAGCTCTCTGTTGGTACACCACGCTAACACTATTACTTAGATTAGTGAAGAATTCCAAGCAATCTTTTGGTAGGGTCCCAAGTTATGGTTCATCACAATTCTATACTGTAAATCCCTGGATGGGCTTCAGATGAATTGGTTTTTACAGAGTGAGATATAAGAAACAAGTTACAAATAATGGCCATTACACATAATTCCTTTATTACAGCAAAACTTGGTTTACAGTTGTTTCCAGTAGTCATTATAGGTACATTACTGATAGGTTTCCTTAATTGATGAATAGACCAGTTGAGTAAACCTATCAATAATGTACTTAGAATGACTACTGGAAACAGTTGTAAGCCAAATTTTGCTCTAATAAAGGAATTATATGTAATGGCCATCATTTATAGTTTGTTTCTTATATCTCACTCTGAAATTATTGTGTATAGTGCTCACTATATGTGTGTGTGTGTGTGTGTTTGTGCGTGTGACCGTCTTTGTCACTGTTCTACTACAAATAAACATTAAAGAAATAAAAATTTTATATGGAACTTGCCAAACGTATAGTTTCACTTTCTCGAGACTAATACCAATCAGTAAATATGTCTTTCTTCTTAGTTGAAATTTACAGAAAAACAAAAGGCAAAGACAGGTGTATAAACAACAAGCAGGTGTATTAGTGTGATGCTCGGGAAGGTGAGAATGTCTTTTATGTTTCGAGCCTACGCTCTTCAACAGAAAGGAATATGAGGAAATAAACAGAGAGAATAAAAAAAAAACTGGTGGATTTAGCAGTCAATCAGGGTAAATGGTTGGAGAAAAGTAGTTGGACAGGAGAGCTGCACAAGCACAGCTTCACTCGAGGGAAGGGAATTGGAGGGCAGGGAATTTAAATTACAATTTTTTTTTTTTTGCTTATATCCCAGCAATGAACCACACATGATACTTTCCTATCATCAAACCATAAAATGTGTTTATCACGAGAAAAAATTGAAAAACTTCAATGCATGTGAGAGTGATAAAGAAACAAGGAAGGTGTTCATGGGATATAATAGAAACAACAGTCAAATCTCCCTTGAATGACATACCTTTTCATCTATATATATATATATATATATATATGTG
>NC_068985.1:4917636-4919400 GCF_001194135.2 Octopus bimaculoides
GTTTTCGTGCGGGTGACACGTAAAAGCACCCACTACACTCTCTGAGTGGTTGGCGTTAGGAAGGGCATCCAGCTGTAGAAACTCTGCCAAATTAGATTGGAGCCTGGTGTAGCCATCCGGTTGCACCAGTCCTCAGTCAAATCGTCCAACCCATGCTAGCATGGAAGCGGACGTTAAACGATGATGATGATGATGATGATATTGCACCAAAAAGGCTTCTCCCATGGTTTTTTAGCATGCAGTGCCCAAAACATTAGCTGGAGGGTGGTACTGAGGGGTGGTGATGAAAATCATAAATTTTCAAATAGGTGTTTTTTCATAAAAAAGATACCCTCCCTCCCACTATATCATTTCGAAGGCTGTGGTGGAAAATAAATTGGAAAAATCCCCATCAAGACTAAAAAAATCTAATTGATGTGAATGTCCTGATCAGAAACTCCGATAAAAAAAAAAAAATTGATAAATCTCCATTTTTCTGGAACTTATGAAAACATAAAGCCAACTTGCATAAATTTTATAAAACTTCTCTCCCAACCCTCGAAAAAAAATTTCATAACAAATTCTGATATACATTATTTACATTTGACAGATATTTGTCCTCATCTTGTTTATTGTTAACACAACGTGTCGGCTGATATACCCTCCAGCCTTCATCAGGTGTCTTGGGGAAATTTCGAACCTAGGTTCTCATTCCTAAGGTATTTTTCGATGTTACTGTTATTATTATAATTATTCAGGTCACTGCCTGGAATCGATCTCGGAATCTTGGGGTTAGTAGCCCACACTCTTAACCACTATGCCATATGTCTGTGGGCAATTATGAGGAGAATTTTAGGGCTTATAAATCTAATATTTTCCTATCCTTCCTTAATACCGATTCCCATATGCTTTCATATCTGCACTCGGTCTGCTTAGGGATTTATGTAATCTGAAGTGTGAACATAAAAAAAAATATTCTGGAAGTTATGAGGAAACAAATTTGGAGTGGGTGGGCACACTTGTGAAAGTATGCCTAAAAAATAGACATTTTTCTGAAAGTTATGAGGAAACAAAACTTTCCTTTCGAGGGCTAATATTTCCTTTCAAGGGCTAATACAGAATCCCAGCCCCTGGAAAAATGCATTTAAAAAAAAATATTTTTCGGATTCTTACATTTTAGATGTCGGAGATTACAAATATGCAAAAAAAAAATTATAATTTCATTCTCCACACCCATCCAATTAAAAATCTTTGAACTTTTTTCAAAATTTTTTTCTCCTATATTTTAGATGACGGAGATTCTGAATACGCAAGAAACCACCTTTTCAAGATTTTTAATTCAAAAAGCATATAGATATATGTATAAAGAATAGATAGATATGAATGTCTTCCTGGGGTTAAAAACAATAGTAACACCGTCTTTTATAGGACTGCCACATTTAATTGACAAATATCTCTTATGAATAAACAGATAGGGATAAATAGATTGACAGACAAATAAATGTATGGTTGAAACAGCTCAAAATTTAAAATTGGGGGAGGGGGTAAAATTTAAGCCCCTTGTTAAATTTTATAACATTAATGCTTGTTTCTCATAAAATGGTGTATATTTAATTTGATTACTTAAGGCAAACAAGTAAAATGCAAATTATTTTCACTTAAACGCTTTTGTCTATATTTAATTTCAATTTGCATATGTTCGTCAATTTGCTACAATCTGTTTAAAGAAAACAGAATCAAAATTTTAAATTGGGTGGGGGGGGCAAGTGGTGGTGGTTTTGGGAT
>NC_068985.1:4919531-4922780 GCF_001194135.2 Octopus bimaculoides
GGATATCTTTTAATGAAATTATATATATATTCCTTTCAAACAGCATGCATTACGGATGCCTAATGTGCCACAAATCTCTTATTTTTGTTTGGCGGGTAGAAACCGGAACTATTGGAAAAAGTTTTTATTTTTTTCAATGACTGAATTACGGTGACCTAATCTGCAATCTGGGATTAATATATCCAGTGATTTTTAAGAGATATATAAAAGATATTTCGTTTTAATATTCTTTTCTACTCTAGGCACAAGGCCCAAAATTTTTGGGGAGGGAGCCAGTCGATTAGATCGACCCTAGTACGCAACTGGTACTTAATTTATTGACCCCAAAAGGATGAAATGCAAAGTCGACCTTGGTGGAATTTGAACGCAGAATGTAAAGACAGACGGAATACTGCTAAGCAAGTGTGGCATGTTAACGTTTCTGCCAGCTCCCTGCCTTCATTTTGTTTTATTAGCACACCGAGTGAACTGCTTGGTGGTATTTCGTCAGCCATTATACGTTCTGAGTTCGAAATCCGCCAAGGTCGACTTTGCCTTTCATCCTTTCAGGGTCGATTAAATAAGTACCAGTTACGCACTGGGGTCGATGTAATCGACTTAATCCCTTTGTCTGTTCTTGTTTGACCCCTCTATTTTTAGCCCCCTGTGGGAAATAAGAAAATAAATATTATAATTTTACTTGTTTCCCCCACACACAAACACTAACGTGGTTTTTGTAGGGATTTTCTATCATTCTTTCTCTCTTCTGTCCAGACTGCGTAACCACTAATTTTTATAACTTCAGCATTTCCATTTATTATTCTTTTCAAACTTGCTTGAATTTTCAATCTAATGTAATCCACATTCTAGAAAACGTATTTCGGCAAAATGTTATCTTAAAATATGGATAAAGAAAAGGGGCTAATGCAGTTTCGCCCCTCACCTTCAAAAACGCATTTTTGGGGGTCCCTCACCTTTATTTTTCCAAACAAAAATTAGGGGTTTACGGCACATTAGGCATCCATAATGCATATCGTTTAAAAGTTATTTATATACAACTTTGGCGAAGGTAAAGAATACGCACACCCGGTGGTTAGGGGTTAGGGTATTTGTTACGCCGAAAACCGGTGGTATACGTATTCTTTATTGCCCCCACAACTTCATTAAAAGATATTTATTTTCCTCAAAGTTATGGGCAAAAACCTCGGCTCTTGTGAATTTTTCAAAGTCCTCTCCCTACCCTCTCGGAAAAGATTCTACCCACAAATTTCTTTATAACCATAATGTACGCCGTTTGAAAAGTATTTATATAAAATTTCATTTAAAAAAATCCCATTTTCCTAAAATGAGGGAAAAACTCGGATCTTGTGAATTTTCCGAAGTCCTTTCCCCATCCACCACCATTGCTTTCCGCGCATTTTTGTTTTCATATTCGTTTCCTACACATTTTTTTTTTTTTTTTTGGTAAATTTTCTGATCTTCACTAGGGTGTTAGGGTTAGGGTTAGGATTAGCGTTTAGGGTTATGGTTACGGTTTTAGGGTTAGGATTAGGGTTAGGGAATTCCGTCCCTAACCATAACCATAACCATAACCGTAACCCTAACACCCTATTGAAGATCGTGCGGGTGTTAATCTGAAAATTTACCCTTTTTTTTTAACACCTGTTGCAATATTTTTTTTGTTTTCTTTGATTTCGTTTCCGGGTAATAATTGTAAACATTAACCATCATGATTGTTTCAAAAGAATGCATTTTCAAGGAGAGGTGCGATTCTGCTTTAGCCCCAAATTTCAATACAATTCTAATTTATACCATCTGAAAGGTATTAGTACAAAAAAATTTCATTAAAAAATATTAATTTTTTCTGAAAGTGATGAGAAAACAGTCGAAGGTGTACGCTTTTGTAGATAAACTATATATTGGTATATATGTACGCCTCCCGCTTTTTTTTTTACATTAAATTTCGATATAATCATAATCAATATCAACTGAAAGAATTTTGTGGAAAATTTCATTGAAATATATCCATTTTTCTGAAAGTTAAGAGGGAATAAAGTCGGAAACACGGATATACAAACTTATGTAGGACATTCGAAAATTTATGCCGAAGTCATTTCAATCGATGAAATATTTCTAATTAAATTTCTTGTCTTCCAGACAAATCATATTTATTACCAAAATAAAAAGTTTTTCCAACCCCCAACCAATCTCTTCTCACTTTTATTAATCGTAAAAGTTTATTTTTCGTTCAAACTTTTTTCATTTCCTGGTTCCCTTCAGTATAAATACTTTCAAATAAAACTTTAGAGACAATCAAACTTAACTTTATATTACAGAAATGTAGTTATATATAAACTTGAAAATTAGTTTATCATGTAATTTCCAATATCATTATTAACATTAGTAATAATAATGATAAGATATTAATAATAACAATATAATTAAGCGAGCAAAACAATCTTACCTTCCTCCACTCAACTGAAGCCGAAGGAATTAATGACGGAACTGTGCTTCCCTGACACCGGTCAATGGCAGTTACAACGATAATAATTCACTTTCAGTTTTAAATTTCGTTCTCCCACCTTGTTAATGTTGATATAATAATTTTGTTTACGTAAATCAGGTTCAATTTGTTAATTCTTAAGAGAAAATATTCAATTAGTATAAAAAATTTGCTTTGATTTTAATTCGAACAATAGCAGTGTTTTCTTTTTTTTTTAGCAGACGACAATATTAGCAATGAAGTTTGCTGGGGAAGTAAGTTATCGAGTTTATTTGTGGAGCAACAAATTACTTGACTTACTGATTCTCAAACTGACTAAAGCCACTAAAAGATACTAATGAAATTCTCTACTTTGCCATACCTCCTTATTAATGAGAAAACAACATATAATTCTATCTTCGCCTTAGTGTTGGACGATTAAAAAGAAAATCAAATTATCTCTAATAGATTTTGTTGAATTTCTTCCAACAACTCTAAATTTTCATCAGATTGTTTTCAAAAAATTAAGCTCTAATGTAGACAAGAAATTTGGAATTGTGGGTACTACTAAAGCAGCGCGGATCCGAACACGCAGTCGCGCGTCCGCGCTAGCTAGTCTTCAGTGGTCGATCCTAACCCTAACCCTATCCCTAACCCTAACCCTAACCCTAACCCTGTCTCTAACCCTAACCCTATCCCTATCCCTAACCCTATCCCTAACCCGCGTGTGCAAATGAATACGTGTTTAGGGTTAGGGTTAGGGTTAGGATCGACCACTCACGACTAGC
>NC_068985.1:4923587-4929897 GCF_001194135.2 Octopus bimaculoides
CTGGTGTTGGGTGTATGTCTTCTTTCTTCTATTCCCTGGCCTCTTCGATGCAGCATCAACGAGTGTCAGCGTCCAACTGATCGTCATGTCAAGTTCCCCTTTTTATATCTGCTGCTAGGCTCCAGCAGGCAGCCCCAGCTAGTTGTCACGTGACACTGTCTAAATTTCCCGCTGCTAGGGTCCAGTATGAATTTTAAACATACACACACACACACACACACACACAGAAAATCTGCCTTTTATAGTATAGATTAATGAATGCGATTTTCGTAACCAGCATGCAAAACTACAACAGAGTTACATTCTTCGAAAGATAATCTTGGTTATCTTTTCTATTACTTTCACAAATCTGGAAATTTTAAAATAAAATGAACATTTTCACATTTGCTATATTGATGTCATTTTTCACACTGAATCCGAGCGAAGGTAAGGAATACACACACCACCTGTATTCGGCGTTTAGGGTTAGAGTTAGTGTTAGGTTTAGGGCTAGGGTTAGGTTTACGTTTAGGGTTAGATTGGGGTTACGCCGAAAAGGGTGCTGTGCCTATTCTTTATCTCCACCTGAATCCAAATTTTAGATTCATTTATTCACAGGAATTTGTAGAAAATGTCATAACCATCACATCCTTGTCTCGTTATTGAACATGGCAATTTGTCTGTCCCCCCTTTCAAATCAACACAGGGCCAGTTCCATTTTTGTCATGAGAAACACTGACAAATGAATTGTTTGTAGCCTTTACTGGCCTTCACTTCTTTCTACTCACTGAATCTGTTTAGTGTAATATTTAGATAGGAACCCAGAAGAGATTTAATTACAATACATTGAAATGTTCTTAAATTAAGCGGCGTTCATTTTCGTTGTCTTATTAATAGTCAATAATTGTGTGATGCTGATTAAATGTTCGTGCTTAAACTTTCATCATATAAAATATTTAATTTAGTGAAAAGAAATGGATTTTACAAAAAAAAAAAACAAAGAAAGAGAGAAAAAAATAACGCAGCATCAAGTGCTTCAGTTGGTGTCTTATTTGGTGTTTGGAGTGATTACTAGTGATGGCGATGTTATGCCTCCATTCATCTTCCCACACAGCCTCACATTCAACAAGGAGGCCTACATCAAGTACCTAGAGAAGGTAGTGCTGCCCTGGGTCAAGAGTGTGGCTGCTGGAAGACCCTATGTCTGGCAACAAGACTCTGCATCATGCCACACAAGCAGGAGAACCCAGTCATAGCTGTCAGACAATTTCTGTGACCATACCACCCCTAACATCTGGCCACCTAACTCCCCAGACTGAAATTTCCTTGATTATTATGTGTGGAGCACATTTGAGTGAGAGACCAACAAAACTCCTTGTAACACCAAAGATGAACTGAAGGCAAGGATTATAGCAACATTCATCAACTTAAGCAAGGAGACTGTCCAGAAAAGTTGCAGGAGATTTCGAAGTTATCTGCAGGCCGTGGTTGAAGCCAATGGCGATTTTATTGAATGAATTTAGTCTTTAGTATTTCAAGATATTTTAATGTAATTTTGGTAAATATATCTGTTAAAAAGAGATGTCAGTGTTATTTTCCTTTTTGTGTAATGTAGACAACAATATATTCACCGCATCCTATATATATATAACTTCAATCGCAAGGAACGAAGCCAGTATGCTCTGATGGATGTGTAATGTCAGTGTGCTTACTAGACAGAGTGTAAGTACCTTGAGAGAAAAGTTGAACCGAAGAAGCATCAGTTGTGGTGTGTGAGAGAGACAATTGCACTGCTATGGTCATGTGGTGAGAATGGATGAGGATAGCTGTGTGAAAAAGTGCTACATCCTAGAGGTTGAGGGAACTTGTGGAAGAGGTAGACCCAGGAAGACCTGGGATGAGGTGCTGAAGCATGACTTTCGAACATTAGGCCTCACCAAAGCAATGACTTGTGACCGAGACCTTTGGAAATATGCTGTGTGTAAGAAGACCTGGCAAGCCAAGTGAGACTATAATCTGAGGCCTCTGCCAGGGGCGCAGCCAGCCCACTTATGCGTACCTTTCCTTCATTGGACACTAAACTGTGTTTGCTAAGACCTGTTGAGGCAAATGAAATCGAACCAAATTTCGACGACTGGCACCAATGCCGACCTCTCCTTCATTGGACACTAAACTCGGCTTGCGAAGACTTGTTGGGGCAAGTGAAATCGAAATTGAACCAAATTTGACGACTGGCACCAATGCGAACCTCTCCTTCATTGGACACTAAACTCCGCTTGCGAAGACCTGTTGGGGTAAGTGAAATCAAAATCATGATTGAACCAAATTCGATGACTAGCACCTGTGCCAGTGGAGCGCTAACAGCACTGTCCGAGCATGATCAATGCCAGAGCAGCTGACTGGCTTCCGTGCCAGTGTCACGTAAATAGCACCATTTGAGCATGATTGTTGCCAGTGTCACCTTACTGTCACTTGTGCCGGTGGCACATGAAAAAGCTTTTGAGCGAGGTCATTGCCAGTGCCACTGGACTGGCTCCAGTGCAGGTGGCACGTAAAATACACCATTTTGAGCGTGGCCATTGCCAGTACTGCCTGAGTGGCCTTCGTGCCGGTGGCACATAAAAGCACCCACTGCACTCTCGGAGTGGTTGGCATTAGGAAGGGCATCCAGCTGTAGAAACTCTGCCAAATCAGATTGGAGCCAGGTTCGCCAGTCCTCAGTCAAATCGTCCAGCCCATGCTAGCATGGAAGGTGGACGTTAAATGATGATGATGAACTAGTATGCTTTTCTGAAGCTTGATAGAAATGAAACTAGTATGCTTTACTGGATGTGAAATGTCAATGTGCATGTATGACAGAGTGTAAGCATCTTGAGAGAAAAGTTGAGCATAAGAGGCATCAGATGTGGTGTGCAAAAGAGAAGACTATGCTGGTATGGCTATGTGATGTGTATGAGGACGACTGTTAAGAAGTGTCGGTTTCTAACTGTGGTAGACTCAAGAAGATGTGGAGTGATGTAGCGAAGCATGATCTTTGGATGTTGGGTGTGATGGAGGTGATGACAAATGATTGAGACCTTTGGAGGTTTGCTGTGTTTGAGAAGACTCGTCAGACCAAGTGAAACAGTAGTTGTGGACAGTGCTGGTGACACATAAAAGGCACCTGTGCCAGTGACATGTAAAAGGCAGTCACTACACTCTTGGAATGGTTGTTGTTAGGAAGGACATCCAGCCGTAGAAACCAACTAAAATCAGACTGGTGCCTTGTACAGCTCTCTGGTTTACCAGTTCCATTTAAACTGTTTAACCCATGCCAGCATGGAAAACAGGCACTAAATTATGACAATGATGATGATGATGATAAATATGAGTATACATATATCTACTTTTGTGTAGGAGTTCACCTCTTGTGTGTCATATTCCTCCAGGTCATATCAGAGGAATTCAAGACTGGCACCCCTGAGAGCTTCTCTATGCTGATAACTTTGTTCTTATAGCTGAATCACTACCTGAACTAGAGAAGAAATTTCAGGTGTGGAAACAAGGTCTGGAATCATCATCATCATCATCATCATCATCATCATTGTTTAACGTCCGCTTTCCATGCTAGCATGGGTTGGACGATTTGACTGAGGACTGGTGAAACCGGATGGCAACACCAGGCTCCAATCTAATTTGGCAGAGTTTCTACAGCTGGATGCCTTTCCTAACGCCAACCACTCAGAGAGTGTAGTGGATGCTTTTATCTGTCACCCGCACGAAGGCCAGTCAGGCAGTACTGGCAACGGCCACGCTCAAAATGGTGTCTTTTATGTGCCACCCGCACAAGAGCCAGTCCAGGGGCACTGGTAATGATCTCGCTCGAAAATCCTACGAAGGCCAGTCAGGCGGTACTGGCAACAGCCACGCTCAAAATGGTGCATCTTATGTGCCACCCGCACAAGAGCCAGTCCAGGAGCACTGGCAACGATCTCACTTGACAAATCACAAGTCCTCTCTGGGAGATGACCTTGCTTGATATGTAAGAAGAGTGTTGGTAGAAACTGCATGAGTTGTACTCAGTGCAAGCGTTGGACACATAAGAGCTGTAGCTGTATCAAGGGTAGGTTAACAGAGAAAATAGTCTTTGTGGCAAACGTGTGGGTGCATATATAAATAATATATCATCATCATCATCATTATCGTTTAACGTCCGCTTTCCATACCAGCGCAATCGTCTCTCTTGCACACCACAACTGATGCTTCTTAGGTTCAGCTTTTCTCTCAAGATACTTACACTCTGCCGAGAATGCACACTGACATTACTCATCCATCGGAGCATATTGGCTTCATTCCTTGTGAGCTTACGCATGTCCTCAGCAGTCACGGCTCATGTTTCACTGCCATGTAGCATGGCTGTTCGTACACATGCGTCATATAGTTTTCCTTTTACTCTGAGTGAGAGGCCCTTTGTCACCAGCAGAGGCAAGAGCTCTCTGAACTTTGCCCAGGCTATTCTTATTCTAGTAGCTACACTTTCAGCGTACCCACTTCCACTACTAACTTTGTCACCCAGATAGCGGAAGCTATCAACTACCTCTAGTTTTTCTCCCTGGAATGAGACAGAAGTTGTTTTCTGCATATTTTCAGTGTTTATTGCACCTGAACATCTGCCACATAAAAAAACTAACTTCCTAGTTAACCTGCCTTTGATATTGCTACTAACTTCCTAGTTAACCGGCGTTATATATACATATATATATATATTGATACACACACACACACATAGATATATATATATATCAATATAAATACACGAAAGTTCACTTCATTTGACTAAAAATTCTTCAAGTTGATGTTCCAGCATGGCCGCAGCCTAATGATTGAAATTAGTAAAACATAAAAGACAAAGATCCATGGAAGGTAATGTTGTTGAAGAGCACATGCATCACTAAATGTGACTGATGCTAAAGAATTGATATTACCTACTACATGACAATACTACATGTGATTGGTGATGCATTAAGTTGTAGATCACTGTCTCTCTGCTTCACCATAACCTTTCATCATCCAACATGATATCACCTCCTCCAATGTACCCTCCCTGACAAAAGAGCTTTTTTTTTTGTCTTTCAAGTACTTGGTGACTCTGTCTGTGCAGGTGCCACTTGAAAACACCCAGTTCACTGCTAAGTGGTTGGCATTTGGAAGGGCATCCAACTGTAAAAACCTTGCCAAAACTGACCTCGCCTGTGCTTGTACTGTGTAAAAAGCACTAAGTCCACTCTGCTGAGTGGTTGGTGTTAGGAAGGGCCTCCAGCCGTAAAAAGTCTGGTGCAGGTTTCTACCTGGCTGGCACTTGTCAAACCGTCCTACCCATACCTGCATGGAAGGTGGATGTTAAACAATGATGATGATGAAATTCTTTATTTATAATAGTTAACTCCACCTACAGAAGATGTATCATAATTACCTAATAGCAAATATGACCAGCACCGTTTGAGGAAGTGACATGCCATTGAGAAAAAAGACAGACTTTTTTGTTTTGAGCCAACAAGACAGTCGTGCACACATGTTTCTGCGTCAATAGTTGCCATCAGAGAAAAAAGTTGAGTTGTGTGAATTTTCTGAAACTCTGCTCCCCAACTCCTTGGAAAAATTCTTTTCTATAAATCCCTATATACTCTGAACACAACATCAAAGCGGTATTTGTTGAAAATTTCGTTAAAAAGTATAAATTTTTCTGGAAGTTATGAGGCAACAAAGTTGGGGGTGGTTATACCATAAAAATCTAGCCTGTTGTCACAAGAATTATAGACACAAGAGTGGCTGTGTGGTAAGTAGCTTGCTTACCAACCACATGGTTCCAGGTTCAGTCCTACTGGGTGGCACCTTAGGTAAGTGTCTTCTACTATAGCCTCAGGTCAACCAAAGCATTGTGAGTGCATTTGGTAGACAGAAACTGAAAGAAGCCCGTCATGTATATGGTTAGAGCATTGATCTTATGACTGTGAGGTTGTGAGTTCGAGCCGGGCTGCGTGTTGTGTTCTTGAGCAAGATACTTTATTTCACGTTGCTCCAGTTAACTCTGCTGTAGAAATGAGTTACGACATCACTAGTACCAAGCTGTACTGGCTTTTGCCTTTCCCTTGGATAACATCGGTGGCGTGGAGAGGGGAGGCTGGTATGCATGGGCGACTGCTGGTCTTCCATAAACAACTTTGCCTTGACTTGTGTCTTGGCGGGGAACTTTCTAGGTGCAATCCCATGGTCAGTCATGACTGAAGGAGGTCTCTGTATATGTGTGTGTGTGTGTGTGTGTGTGTGTGTGTGTGTGTGTGTGTGTGTGTGT
>NC_068985.1:4929907-4933350 GCF_001194135.2 Octopus bimaculoides
ACTTAGCGGTTCGGTAATAGAGACCGATAGAATAAGTACTAGGCTTACAAAGAATAAGTCCTGGGTCGATTTGTTCGATTAAAGGTGGTACTCTAGTATGGCCGCAGTCAAATGAGTGAAACAAATAAAAGAAAAAATGTGTCTCTGTGTTTGTGTTAGCCCCCCACCCACCTTTTGACAACCGGTGTATGCTATTCGTGTAACTTAGCAGTTGCGCAAAAGAAACCGATAGAAAAAGTAACAGGCTTTAAAAAAAAAAAAAAATACTTGGGGTCGATTGGTTAACTAAAACCTTTCAAGACAGTGCCCCACCATGGCCGAAGTCCAATGACAAACAAGATAAAAGATTAATATATAACTACGTTAGGGCGGCGAGCTGGCAGAATCGTTGGTAAATTACCCTAACCCTGACCCTAAAACCCTAATCCTAACACCCTAGTGAAGATCGTGCGGGTGTTAATCTGAAAATTTACCGAATCGTTAGCATGCTGGGCAAAACGCCTAGCGACATTTCGACCACCTTTGAACCATGAGGGTTCAAATTCCTCCAAAGTCGACTTTCGATAAAATAAGCACCATTTGAACACTAGGGTCGATGTAATCGACTTACCACCTCCCCCAAAATTGCTGGCCTTGTGCCAACATTTGAAATCATTATATAACCGCATCAAGGCAGCGAACTGAGAAAAATGTTAGCACCCTGGGCAAATTGCTTAGCAGCATTTCATCCGCTTTTACGTTCGGAGTTCACATTTCCCGAGATCTACTTTGGTTTTCATCTATTCGGAGTCGATAAAATAAGCTCCAGTTGAGCTCTAAGGACGACGTAATCGAATTTCTCCCTTTCTCGAAATTATTGGCCTTACGCCAACCTTTATAACTATTATATAATTGCATTCTCCTCATAGATTTTACTTTCACTTCTTAACTGAAGGGTAGATAACTCGTACGAAATGAGTCAGCAAGATTAGAGAGCTCTTCTGCTTCTGCGACATAAATTCAACATGGATCCCGGTCAGGAATCTTTGGTGGAACAATTTATTAAAGTCACTGAAGTAGACAGAGATCGAGCCAAATTTTTCCTTGAGTCTTCATCATGGGATTTAGAAGTATTTACATATTTTTTTATATATACCGTACAAACATTGAAGTATTATATGGATAATATCTTTTGTTTTTAAATAATTTTCATTCCAACGTATCTTCTATTGTCTAAATGTATGAATGTGTGTGTAGGGGGTATGTTTATACCTCTCTCTCTCTCTCTTCTATATATATATATATATATATATATATATATATATATATATATATATATATATATATATATATATATATATATATATATATACATATATATATATATATATGTGTGTGTGTGTGTGTAGGTTATACGTTTATATGTGTGTGTTTATATATATCCACACATAGGTTGTATTTTGTGTGTTCATCTGTGTGTATATAGTGTTACTAATCGAGAGGCGACTAAGGTAAGACCAGTACTGGACTGAGTACTTTACCAAAAGTAGAATGGAAATGAATTATCATATCGAACCAATTAATCAATCATTCAATCTCTCTCAAATTTCATATATATATATATATGTATGTATGTATATATATATATATATATATATATATTGTGTGTGTCCGTGTGAGTATGTCTGAGATCCAGAAAAAACACCAATTGGTTAAAAAAATTCATTAGACAAAAGCCGTCATTTATAAAGCAGAGAAAGACAACATAGATACTGTTTGATTGTAGATATTTCAACAAAATATTCAGTCTGCTTCTCAAGGAAAAACAAATTAATGTAATGTATTCAACAGTGAAAGCATTATATTAAACCAAGAGTAAATAAATTAATCATAAATGAATTAAAAAAGAACAAAAAAACTATTTTAATTACTACGTACTTGGGTTTTTTTAATAGCGAGGTTTTGTCGTAGTGTTGTGTATTATTTTTCATATCAGCTGTCGACTGGAGATCGTAACGATTTGCGTTACCTTCCGAAAGCATCGCTTCCAAACCGCAGTGATATTAATAGGGAATGTTTCGGTTCTTATAACGAACACAGTAGCACGTTTGTTTACTCTTGTCTACACAACCATCTCACTTATTTGGGTGCCAGTGTAACCACCTCAACCTTGCAGCAACTGTTTTGTTTTCTAATTGCAGAATATTTTTCGTTCTAAGTTTCAATATTTCTCACATATAAAGCGGTGAACTGGTAGAAACGTTAGCACGTCGGGCAAAATGCTTAGCGGCATTTTGTCCGTCTTTAGGTTGTGAGTTCAAACGACGCCGAAGTCGACTTTACCTTTCAACCTTTCGGAATCGATAAAATATGTAACCAGTTGAACACCGAAATCAATGTAATCGGCTTACTCCCTGCCCTGAAATTGCTGGCCCTGTGCCAGCCTTTGAAATCAGTATATAACCGCATTATACAGTCGTAATCTAAATACGATTTTACTTTCACTTCTGTCCTATTTCTCTTGTAAACTACTGCACTACTAATTTTCCTTAGTCCAAATACCACCCAAATAGACATTGTAGGCCTAGTCATAACCCCCACAACACCCCATTTCTTTTTGAAGCACTCTACACTTCCATTGTTGTACGCTAGATGATCCCTGAAGTCCTTCATAGTTTAGACCAGTGGTTCCCAACCTGTACTCCACGGACCCCAGGTTGTACTAGGGGTCCATGAATTAAATTCAAAATTTCATTGGCTCCTGTGCAGGTGGCACGTTAAAAACACCATTTTGAGCATGGCCCTTACCAGTACCGCCTGACTGGCCCTCGTGCTGGTGACACATAAAAGCACCCACTACTTTCTAGGAGTGGTTGGCATTAGGAAGGGCATCCAGCTGTAGAAACTCTGCCAGATCAGATTGGAGCCTGGTGCAGCCATCTAGTTCGCCAGTCCTCTGTCACAATTAGTGACAATTAAATTTTACCTTTATGGTTTTATATTGTGCTTAATTTCTTCTATAATTCTTATGTATGTATATATATATATATATATATATATATATATATATATATATATATATATATATGGAAAAAAAGTCAAGGTAGAAAATGCTAAAATAATTTTATAAAAAACATTTCAGTACCGGTTTCAGTCATTGAGACTTTTTCAACTCTAATTATAGAAAACAATTAAATTTTGTAAAATTAAAAGAAAATTTTCTTAAAAGAATATTTGCATAGTATTCAAATACAAGGGACATTTTCCTTGTTTCTGCCTGTTTCTGTCTCTCATGTTTACTCTTGTGGGTTCGAGGTCGTTGTGAATTCTTAGTAGGGAAGAAGAAGGGAGTGCCATGATAGTAGTAGGATGTTAAATGGTCAAGTGCCCTGAAAGTGACCCGTTGTGGATGGTAGTAGTGATTAAATTCTTGAGATGTCTCTTTTGAATGTTTTCTTTATAAA
>NC_068985.1:4934071-4943689 GCF_001194135.2 Octopus bimaculoides
AAATTCATTCTGTGGTCCCTTTTTAGTAGGGGAATGTTTTGGAGGATGGTGTCGAAGGCTTCATTGTTAAGAGAGTTGTGTTTGGAGATGTATGGTAGGGTGTTCGGTTGTAAATCCTTCTTTAATTTGGGATGTCTGAGTTTGTGGATGTTGAGTTGAAGGGCACGTTGAAAGCATATGTCAATTAGTGAAGGTCGGTAGTTCCTGGTGATGAGTGTATCCTTTAGTTCATGTAGTTGTGTGTCTCTGGTGTTTGCATTAGAAACTATAGTACATATCCTTTTTGCTAGGTTGAAGGGGATATTCATTCCGGGGTGGCATGAGTTGAATGGTAGATATTGGTTGGAGTCTGTGTGCTTATAATATATATCTGTTTCTATTATGTTAGATTTCTTAATGAGTATGTAGAGGAAGGGAAGTTGTTGATGGATATTCTCCATTGTGAATTGAATGTTTACTTCAAGTTCATTTAAAAGTGCTTGGAATTCTTTAAGTTTCTCTATATTTTCATCCCAAAGAATGAAACGATCATCCAGGTATCTCTTCCAGTTATTTTCTATGTAGAGAGAGAATGGGTTGCCATATTTTTCTAGAACCTTACGATAAAGACTAATTTCTAGATATCCCATGACTAGGTTAGCAAAGGAGGGGGCCATTCTTGTACCCATCGCAGTCCCCGATTTTTGTCGAGAGGTTTTTGTCTTTGAAGACGAAGTAATTATTTTCCAGGATGAATTTTAGCCCTTCTATCACAAGTTCTTTTTTGATGCAATGTGGGAGTTTGTTGGCGTATATATATATATATATATATATATATATATGTGTGAATGTAACATATATGTATGTATATGTGTGTGTGTGTCAGTGTCCCCTGACCAGCTCTCGTGTCAGCGGCATGTAAGTTGGTGTTGCAGATCATTAGGTCATTCGCATCACAGAACTCCAGTAGCCTTGTTCCCTCCCTGTTTTGGGAACCAATTCCATGGCCCCCATGTGCATCGTGGACGATATCTGGGTGCTGCCCAATATGTACATTGAAATCACCAATCACAAAGATGGAGTCATTGTCATTTGTCTTTGAGGTAACCTGCAGAAGAATATCATAAAAGTGGTCCTTTTGTTCATTTGGCAGACCCACTTGAGGGCCATGGGCAGAGATAATTGTTGCTGTATTACTCTGCAAAACTAACCCAAATATCACTGTTTCTCTGGAAATTTGCAGTTGGTGTCAGGATCTTGTAGGTTTCAACGTCTAGGGAGCAGACTTTGGTATCAGTATTGTGCTGCAAATGCATTGTGGGATATTCTGTTGCTGTAAGAGGAAAGCTCTGACTGATGTTTTGCTTAGTCACTTATAATTTTCTTTGTTTACACCCCCTTTTTAAATACCTAGGTTTTTTTGTACCACTAATTACATGGAGAGGGAGACAGAGACCATTGATGCAAAGATCTTGGGTTTGAAGAACAGTTTTTCCACATTCAGTTGTTAATAGCAAAACATGTTTTGATTTCAGAATTCTAAATATTTCAAGCATAGATCTTTAGATAATCCACAGAGAATTTATAGGTAATATAAGTGTGTTCTGCTGTTGCAGACTCTATGACATAGCCAGTGGATTTGGGGCCAAAATAATCAGACGTACAGGTAGCATGTCACCTTGGTATATTTCCATTGAAATATTAATAACACTGGAGACAGTAATTCCATTTTCAGTTAAAAGAACCACTTCTTAGCTTTTCAATATC
This sequence comes from Octopus bimaculoides, assembly GCF_001194135.2. Taxonomy (NCBI): domain Eukaryota; kingdom Metazoa; phylum Mollusca; class Cephalopoda; order Octopoda; family Octopodidae; genus Octopus; species Octopus bimaculoides. The sequence continues at coordinate 4,935,818 of NC_068985.1, forward strand.
GGAGGTAGCAGGCACTTCTGCCTTGTGTATTGACTTTGAGAGCGATGAGTTGGAAATGGAATCTAATGCCATTCTGTCATTAAACCTTTAGCATTCAGATTATTCTGTCCAATGAAATGCTTATTTATTTATTCACATTGTCTCGAATTAATCATGCATGATCTCATAGCTTCAAGATTTTGATGGTGTGTTTGATATTTTTAGAATGACATTGTAGGTTAGGAATGAGGTGCCATATTTGACCAGTTTGAACATAAAACAGGTAGGCTACTTGGGCCTCATACGGTCACTGTAAATGCTAAGGGATTAAACCACACAATCGCAAGGTTTCTGAGGTATCTTCTTATCTCAGACAACACAGCTTTATTTAACAAAAGAAGAGGTGAGTCTCCTTCCAGACCATTTATAGTTTGTATGGTAGCAAATGTTGTTTATATATATATATATATATATATATATATACATCTACACTCTCTGAGTGGTTGGCGTTAGGAAGGGCATCCAGCTGTAGAAACTCTGCCAAATCAGACTGGAGCCTGGTGTTGCCATCCGGTTTCACCAGTCCTCAGTCAAATCGTCCAACCCATGCTAGCATGGAAGGCGGACGTTAAACGATGATGATGATGATGATATGTGACACCCATGTAAATCACAAATATATTATCTGCTATGGTGATAGCCTAATTTATGACTGCTTTATGTAGTACCAGAATATTTAATGCTATTGATTGGGGAAGGGGATTGTGTGCATCTCATCTAAGGAGCAGTCAACAGACCATAAAGCAATGTCAGGACACTCTTCTATTTTCCCCCCCACATCCCAAAAGTATAGAAGGAATGAGTTTACATTCCTCTTTCTCTCACTGCTCGGCTTTCTAATACCTTAGGTTTGTCCTGTATTTGTTTAGCTGTGACCAAGTAGACTTGTGATGAGAGGTGTTCCAGCCTTGACCATTCCGTTTTTCCATATAACGGACTATTGCAGTGACAGTGTGTATGCCAAGTGATTAGAGTAATTGATTAGAGGTTGTGAGTTCAATTCCTGGTGGCATATAGTGTCACTGAGCAAGACGCCTTATTTCATACTGTTCCATTCATCTTAGCTGGCAAACATGAGTGGTACCTGTAATACAAAAGGGGTCAGCCTTGTCACATTTTGTGTCATGCTGAATCTCCTTGGGAACTACCTTAAGGGTACATGTGTCTGTGGAGTGCTCAGCCACTTGCATGTTAATGTCATAAGCAGACTTTTCTGTGGATCAGATCAACTGGAACCCTTATCATCGTAACTGATAGACTGCCAGCAAGGTGTGATTTGAGGAAGAATTAGGCTGTAATTTTTAATATTTCAAGCTATCATGTAGAGGTTCACTGGTCAGTTTGTAGTTTTGATTTGTTGAACCTGCAAGGGAGCCAACTTTTGACTGTTTATTCATCATTCGACACAATTCAGAAACAGTTAATCGTCCTTTTTATCCATCCAGTGAATTAACTGATTTAAATTAAGGTGGCCAGTTTAATTAAACCCCCTAGCATTTAAACCAGCCTTATATAGCTAAAATATTCTAGCTGTTTCTTGTTAAATCTGGCCAAATGTGACCTCTCACACCTATCTTATAGTGCCACTCTAAGAATAAGCAAGCAACCACATCATCAAAGTCTCAGAACTATGAGATAGTGCATGATTAATTCAAAACAACATGAATAAATAAAGCATTGCATTTGACAGTAAAGGTTAAGGTAAATAAATTTATTTAAATCATTACCCTTTGAAGGTGGCAAACTGACAGAAACGTTAGCACACTGGGTGAAATGCTTAGCGACATTTCATCTGTCTTTATGTGTGTGTTTGTGTGTGTAATTTCAGTTTCTGTCTACCAAATCCACTCACAGGGCTTTGCTCGGCCTGAGGCTATAGTAAAGACACTTGCCCAAGGTACCACGCAGTGGGCCTGAACTCAGAACCATACGTGGTTGGGAAGCAAACTTCTTACCAGACAGCCATGCTGCGCCTTTGCATTTGCGCCAGGTTTTAAATGTTCTATATCAATAAAAATGGAAGACATTCATCAAATGCTGCCCCAAAGCAGAATACTAAATCAGCTTTTTTTGATGACCAGTAGTAGATTAGTCAGTCACAATTTGTATTTTTGATTACTGAAAGTGACTTTTTCAGCATTTCCCACATGATGTACATTATTTGTACATGACTTGCGAAGACTTATTGGGGCAAGCGAAAGCGAAATCGTGATGGCACCTGTGCCCAGCGTCACCTTTCTGGCACTTGTGCCCTGTGGCATGTGGAAGGACTTTCGAGTGAGATCGTTGCCAGTGCCCCTGGACTCGCTCTTGTGCGGGTGGCACATAAAATACACCATTTTGAGCGTAGCCGTTGCCGCCTGACTGGCCTTTGTGACGGTAGCACGTAAAAAGCACCCACTACACTCTCTGAGTGGTTGGCGTTAGGAAGGGCATCCAGCTGTAGAAACTCTGCCAAATCAGATTGGAGCCTGGTGTAGCCATCTGGTTTCACCAGTCCTCAGTCAAATCGTCCAACCCATGCTAGCATGGAAAGTGGATGTTAAACGACGATGATGATGAGGAGGAGGAGGACTAAGGCGGCGAGCTGGCAGAATCGTTAGCACGCCGGGTGAAATGCTTAGCGGTATTTCGTCTGCCGCTACATTCTGAGTTCAAATTCTGCCACGGTTGACTTTGCCTTTCATCCTTTTGGGCTCAATAAATTAAGTGCCAGTTGTGTACTGGGGTTGATCTAATTGACTGGCTCCCTCCCCCAAAATTTCGGGCCTTGTGTCTAGAGTAGAAAAGAAAGCATTACCTTTTGCTATCTTACAAGCCTTTTCTTTGGTTTACGTCGTCTAAAATCTGCAATAGTCGTTCTCAACCATTTTTCATCTCTGGAACTTTGATTACCATTTTATTCTGGTGGACCCCCATAGCCATTCAGTGTGTAAAAACTAGTTTTGTAGAAACTTCTTTCAAAATTCCTATTTTGTTTATCACACATTCCCTTGTGTAAGCCAAACTATGTAAAATATCAGAGAAAGAAACCTGTTTCTTGCAATAGATACAACTAAAAAAAAACAAAACATTTTTAATGGACCATAAAATACTACTTGTGGACCCATTTTACTATTTTGGTTGCATGGACCCCGCCCAAGATCTTATATGGTCCTCAGTTGAGAGCCACTGATCTACAATCATCTTCTTGTAAATGCATTTTCTTCATTAGCCATTGTTCATTGACGTATTTTCTTGTCAATTCAACCATGCCTTGCATACATTTATCAGTGCATTTGAAACTCCGGATCTTTTTTAAAACGGGGGCCACATTTTTCATTAATGTTTTACGTAGTGTTTTTGGTACCGAAAGACTTTCAAACTTTGTATACTTATCTATTTTGTGTTCTAGAACAGAAAAATATTTTTGTATTCGAATTTATTTCATGTAAAAAATTATCTTATTTCAATAATTTCAACCAATCACTGACAAGTATTCAGTTGTTTACATTTACTCCTTTGGCTGATTAAGCGGTGTAAAGCGTATTTAATCTCCATAGCTTCGTTTTGCTTTTTTCTTTTTAAATTTGCTGTTTTACCCTAACCCTAACCCTAACACCGATAGAATTGTTTCAGAATCGTTTGTTTATGTAGTCGGCACTTAATGTATATCGGCTGAATGGACGTCAGTGATTGGTTGAAATTACAGAAATACGACAACTTTAACATGGAATAACTTAGGGATTTCTTTTTTTTTTAAGAAGACTAAGAGAAAAAGATGTTTTATATGACACATTCTACCAGTGTTCCAAGTTTCAAAGTGTTTCGTTAATGAAAAATGTGGCCCCCGTTTTAAAAAAGATCCGAAACTCCTTTACTTCAGCTCAAGTCAACCAACTTGCGGCAAGTTAAGTTTATTATCCCTTTCCTGTCATTCCAGCTTGCCATGGAGAGTTTTTACAAAGATGACCAAGAACCTGATATGTACGATATGTTTCCATCTGCACCTATACCTGAAGCTACGAAACCACCTTCGGGACCGGCATTTGATCCTACTCCAGTGACCCAAGAAGGAAACCCTCGGTTAGTTTGTTAGAGTTTGCTCTCCTTTATATAAACAGACAACAATGGAAAACAGCTTTGTCTAACTCTTTAGCATTTAAACCATCCTTATCTGGTCCAAATATTATCGCTGTTTTATGTTCACCCCAGCCAGATCTGGCCTCCCACACCTACCCTACAGTGTCATTCTACAGAGTGTACTGGGTGCTTTTTACATGGTATCAACATGATCTAATTTAAAATTCTCCCTCAAAATTTCATGCTGTCTATGTTCCAAATGGCAGCTTAATAATAAAGTTATTTAACTAAATTCTATATTATTTTGAAAATCAATTGAAACAGTGGCAGTATATTTCAAAAGAAATTTGGTAACAAAAGAGTTAAATCAAGACTTAAGGACACAGAATGCTTGTGTTACATAGCCAACTGGAAACGGTGTTTCCAAACAGCAGTAGCATTCTTCCCCTTCCTGGGACTGCCACATTAAGTTGGCAACAAACAATCACTTTATTGTGCTGCTACTGTATAAGTCTCTCTCAGAGATTTAGAGATCCAATATTTTTAATTTTTTAGATCAGTGAATTTATTTCACTTGAAATTCTGTAAGTTTTCAAAGGCGAATAAGCATTGACAGCTAGCAAGCCAAGCTACTCCAGACTGATGAAGAGCAATGACTCTGAAACTAGTCTCCGGATGCTGGCTTTGCTGGGTGGAGGTGCTTATCTCCCTTGTTTGAAGACTTAAGGCCACAGAATGCTTGTGTCACATAGCCAACTGGAAACGGTGTTTCCTGGGGCTAGATAGCAGTAGCATTCTTCCTTTTCCTGAAACTGCCACGTTAAGTTGGCAACAAACCATCACTTTAGGATTATTTTGATTTTATTTTTCTGTTTAACCCATCAGCATTCAAACTGGCCATATCCAGCCAAAATATTCTACCTGTTTTATGCTCAAGCCATTCACACCTATGCTACAAAGTTATTCTAGAAATAACAAATCCCATCATGAAGATCTTGAAGCTATGACATAATGCCTGAATGAACATTGTATTTGACAGAATAATTTGAATGCTAAGGAATTAATCCATTTTTAGAGTTAGTGTATATGGCTACAAGTTCAGCAAGTTGTTATTATTTAGCCCTTGGTCTGTCCTTGTCCTACAGACTTTGATATATATATATATATATATATATATATATATAATACTTGGATGGTATTTCTAACAACTGCAACAACCACTGCGCCATATGCCCACAGGCATATGGCGTAGTGAGTGCGGGCTCCTAACCCCAAGATTCTGAGCTTGATTCCAGGCAGTCACCTGAATAATAATAATAATAATAATAATAATAATAATAATAATAATAATAATAACATTGAAAAATACCTTAGGAATGAGAACCCAGGTTTGAAATTTCCTCAAGACACCTGATGAAAGCTGGAGGGTATATCATCTTGTTAACAACAAACAAGATGAGGACAAATATCCGTGAAATGTAAATAATTCCTCATCTCTTAAATATAGAACAACCACAGAGAGGTTTCCTCCAATTGTTTTACAAGGATACACTCTTATTGAAGTAGTGTATGTTGTATAACCCTTAGGTCAAACGTGATTGAGCAGGACTGTGATCAAACATCATTCACAATAAAATGATGCATGTATATACCTATGTGTCTGTGTTTGTCCCTCACTACCACTTGACAACCAATGTTGGTTTGTTTATGTCCCTGTAACTTAGTGGTTCGGCAAAAAGGAACTAATAGAATAAGTACCAGGCTGTAACAACAAAGAAAAGAAAAAGGCAGTAGGGTCAGTTTGTTTGACTAACCCATTCAAGGCCGTGCCCCATCGTGGCTGCAGTCCAATGACTGAAGCAAGTAAAGAAATTATTTCATTATGTATGCAAAAAAAGGGTTTTTTTTTCTAAATGTATATCGTGTTCTATATGAATGCTTATCAAGACCAAAGAACACTCTTTAACCCTTTCGATATCAACCTGGCTGAAACTGCCTCTGGCTCTGTACTACAAATGTCTTGTTTTCATAAGTTTTGAATTCAAATCTTCCAGCAAACCTTAGTCACAATTTATGTTCCTAACACCAGCTTAATGATAACTAAATTCTTTGCTATATTTAAAATTAATTGAAAGAAACACAGCATATCAACAGAAATACAGTAACAAAAGGGTTAAAATATATAATAGAGAAACAATTCTTAACCCTTTTGATACCAACCTGGCTGAAACCGCCTCTGGCTCTGTAGTATAAATGTCTTGTTTTCATAAGTTTGAATTAAAATCTTCCACCAAACCTTAGTCACAATTTATGTTCCTAACACTAGCTTAATGATAACTAAGTTATTTTACTAAATTCTTTGTTATTTTTAAAATTAATTGAAAGAAGCACAGAGCATCTCAAAATAAATATGGTAACAAAAGGGTTAAGAAAACCAGTATAAGGCAGTTGTATTTGTAGTGATGAGCTTTATTATATTATAAATTATTTATTAACATAGTAAGATCTTTCTTTTGGCAGATTTGCCTCTATCGCTGATATGAGACAAGGAGAAACTGCAGATAGTGATGAGGAAGGACAAGCCTTCTATGCCGGTGGATCTGAACACAGGTATTTTAACAGTAATTCTGTTAGTAAGCAAAATGTAATGAGTATTCCCATTCAAATCTTCTCCTAAACACTTCAATCAGGTTTTCTTGAGATCTATGACCTTCTGCAACTTAACATCATCATCATCATCGTTTGATGTCTGCCTTCCATGCTGGCATGGGCGGGACGATTTGACAAGACTGGCCAAGCAGAAGCCAGCACCAGACTTCTGTGCCTGTTTTGGCAGGATTTTTATAGCTGGATGACCTTCCTCACACCAACCAGTAAGCAGAATGGACTTAGTGCTTTTTATGTGGCACAAGCACAGGCAAGGTTTTTACAGCTGGATGCCCTTCTGAATGCCAACCACTTTACAGTGTGGAATGGGTGCTTTTTAAGTGGCACCTGCTCTGACAGTGTCACCAAGTAACTTGCAAGACAAAAAAAAATCTTTTGAGAGAGGAGGGGGCATTGGAGGATCTTGTGACAGATAATGAAAAGTTATAGTGAGACAGAAACAGAAATGGGTGTCTTGCTTTAGAGGAGGTACACGGTTACCTGGCTGGCGAGAGAGAGATCAGGAATGAAGACAGAAACAGGCTTTCTGCCGCAAAGGAGATACATAGTTACCCAACCTGAGGGAAGTGTAGGAAAAAGAGAGAGATTGAGTGGGAGACAGCAGGATAGAGATGGTGGCGAAGTGCCAGGGTATACTCATCCTACATAGATTTTTCACTCCAAACCTGAATCAACAAAGATTTTAAGCCAAACAATATCTGCATCAACTTAATCCATTTAATCTTGTTTCTGTGTCATATTGTGCCTAAAATTACTCTAAACCCTGACCTCCTCAAACAAAAGTTTCAAAAGAAACAGTTTCAGTTTACAGTGTGGACTGGATGCTTTTCACATGGCACCAGCACTGGCAGGGTTACCAAGTAATTTGCAAGACAAAAAAATCTTTTGAGAGGTCCATCGGAAGAAGTTACCTTGTGTCGGATGATGAAAGGTTAGAATGAGACAGAAACAGGTGTCTTGTAGAAGAAGTACAAGATTACTCGGCTGGAGAGAGAGAGATCATCATCATCGTTTAATGTCTGTTTTCCATGCTGGCATGGGTTGGACGGTTTGACTGAGGTCTGGAGAGCCAGCTGCTGCACTAGGCTCCAATCTGATCTGGCA
>NC_068985.1:4943699-4946082 GCF_001194135.2 Octopus bimaculoides
CATCGGCCATGTTCTGATGGTGCATTTTACATTCCACTGGCATGAGGGCCAGCTACAGGGTACTGGCATCGGTCACATTCGGTTGGTGCTTTTTACGTGCCACCGGCACGAGGCCAGTCAGAGGGTACTGTCATCAGCCACGTTCAGATGGTGCTTTTTACGTACCACTGGCATGGGAGCCAGTCAGGTGGACCTGGCATCAACTCAAAATAGTTTCTTATTCCTTATGTTAGAAAATTCATTTTCCTGTTCTTACTGTGGTGTGAAGCTGTTTGATAAGAGGAGGACTGAGGACTTGATGGAGATGCTGGGGTTAGAGGAATCAGTGGAACGGCTAGCAAAGACGAATGGAGTGTGGTATGGGCATGTGTTGAAGAGGGATGAGGAGCATGTTCTGAGGAGGGTGCTTGAGTTTGAGGTAAATGGACTGAAAGTGAGGTACACTGAGGAAAAGGTGGAGGGGACAGGTGGTGGAGGAGATTAGGAGGGTTGGCTTGAGAAGGGAGGATGCCCCAAACTGGGCAAGAGGGTGTGAGGGCGGTTACTATGGCATTGAGATAGATCCAGCCACCACCGTTAATGGGGATAAAACAGCGGATGATGATGATTCTGTCCTCTATCAAATTTTGTAAAGGACATGATAATTAATATTTGCAAATTATAATTTGTATATACTAATTATGTAATTATATTGAATAGCAATAATAGTCACATGAGGCAGAGCTTTGTGAACTTGTTAGATGAAATCTGAAGAAACTGAAGCCTCAGACATAATTACCAAAAATAGAGATGGAATATTTTGAATAACAGTTTCAGTATCTGATTCGGCATGTGGTATCACTGAAATATGGATTTTTTTTTTTAAAGTGATAACGACCTGTTTTATATATTAAAGTTACCATTAAGTTTAATAGAATAATTTCATGTAATTTAACTGAATGATAAACAGTGTACAAGAGTAAAATATATATACTTTTTCTTATGCCTTTTCTCCTCCTCATCATCATCATCATCATCATCATCATCATCATCACCACCACCACCATCATCATCCCCACCATCATCACCACCACCACCACCATGTGAAACAATGAGGATGATGATGATAATGATGAACTCTAGTCATCATAGCAATTTGCATTCATTCAATATTTGTGAAGTGTCCTTGCTTCATGCTGTTTTCTTTATAATTTTCAGTGGTCAGCAAGTATTAGGTCCTCCAAAGAAGTTTATGGATTTATTTAAACAAGTTAAAAAGTAAGTACTTCTAAATAATTCTTTGACAGACCGATTTTAATGTCAGTTTTCTACAGTTGCAGTTTGTTTATTGATTTTTTTTCTGTATGAAGCCAGATGTCATATGACAACATTCTGTTTCATAAATCTTTACAGAAATCTCTGGTGAGTCTTGTGCTGTAGTAATAAGTTCTCCAGGATTTATTTACCTACAGAAACTCTTTTCAGTTACTTTGATGGAATGCAAATTTGTGAACCATTCCAATTTTTTTTTTTAAATAGGCAACGGTGTAGCTGTGTGGTAAGAAGTTTGCTTCCAACCACATGATTCTGGGTTCAGTCTCACTGTATACCACCTTGGGCATGTGGTTTCTACTATAGCCTCAAGCTCACAAAAGCCTTGTGAATGGATTTGGTGGAGGAAAACTGTAAGAAGCCTGTCATGTATATATATATATATATATATATATATAGGTTAGTAGAGTTAGCGGTTGGAATAACCATCTAAGGTATAAGAATATCCGTTTTTACTACCAGTGTAAATTACCTATGTTAACCCTGGGCATACATATGCAAGCATATTATGTTCATAGGATACAGGCAATAACAAAATAAACAAGTGTTTATCAGGAATCAAATTTAAATTAAGCAGAAAATGGAGAAAATTCTTGGTCAACAAACAAATTGACTAACATTGATTATTATTTTTTAATACAAAGCTTTATCCCTACTAACAGCCGTTTCTGCTTCCAGTGTCCCTCAGCACTGCCAAAGAAAATTCTGAGAATAATATTTGTCATATTCTATAGCACATCCGATCTGGTACATGGAGCTTCATCAGATTGAAGAAAAATACATATAATAAAAGAAGAGGAGAGAAAGGGACCTTGAGATGAGGAAAGAAGGCTTAATATATTTGACTCATACCATTTTGCAGTGTAACACTTCAAGTCATTAAGCAAATGACTAAACTAGAAAATTAATTGGTGGGTTAATCTTTCTTCAGGGGTAACAGGGTGTATAAATAATAAGAAATAAAATAAATACTTTAGTGTAACGGGATTCACCAATAGGTTTAGAAAAAGAATAGTACTTAAGATTTCATAAATAGTCTTAATTAATATTTACCCAAATAACATGCCTGTAA
>NC_068985.1:4946182-4946974 GCF_001194135.2 Octopus bimaculoides
TACATAAACTACTTTCTGCTTTTCTAGCGGAAAATTATATATATATAATTTTCCACTTTTCTAGTGACGACCCTGTATGTATGCATATATATATATATATTCATACATACAAGGTTGTCGGTAGATGATATATATATATATGTGTGAATAAGAATCCACAGTAATTTTATGTTTAAATAATTACTAAACACCAATAACAGTTTTAGGAATGTCTACTTTGTTTTATTTTAGTTTTTTTTATTCTTTTTATTCTCAGAGATGATGATTCTGGGCCTGAAGAAGATTTTGAATCCAAGTCTTCAGCTTTTTGTGGTACTGGTTACAGATTAGGGGATATGGAAAGTACCACCCCTGTTGTAATTAAAAGTGCAGCTTCAAACGAAAGCCCTGAAATGGCTAGGGTAAGAGTTATGTCTATTGTCTTTAGATTTAGTATTCTCTCTGTAAATGACAGTGGAATGTTTATATTATATAGGTGTGGCTGTGTGGTAAGAAGATTGCTTCCCAACCACATGGTTCTGGGTTCAGTCCGACTGTGTGGCACTTTGGGCAAATGTCTTCTGCTATAGCCTCGGGCTGACCAAAGACTTTTGGGTGGATTTGGTAGATGGAAACTGAAAGAAACCCGTCGTATATATATATATATATATATATATTTGTGTGTCTGTGTTTGTCCCCCCATCATCACTTGACAACCGATGTTGGTGTGTTTAGTCCCCATAACCTAGCAGTTCGACTAAAGAGACTGATACAATAAGTCCTACAGTCTATTTGTTTGACTAAAGGCAGTGC
>NC_068985.1:4947296-4957831 GCF_001194135.2 Octopus bimaculoides
AATTCCCAGACCGGGCGTTGTGTGTATTTATTGAGCGAAAACACCTAAAGCTCCACGAGGCTCCGGCAGGGGATGGTGGTGCTTCCTGTTGTATTCTTTCGCCCCAACTTCCTCTCACTCTTTCTTCCTGTTTCTTGAGTAACGCTGCGATGGACTGGCGTCCCGTCCAGCTGGGGGGAACACATATGCCATAGAAACCGAGAAACTGGGCCCATGAGCCTGGCTAGGCTTTAAAAGGGCGCATAAATAAAAATATATATGTATCTGGGATCGTCAATATAGAGTAGACTTTTTTGTGTTGTGTCCATGATATAACCTCACTAGTGCTATTACCACCATTGGCACACTGCACTCTAATGGGGTCAGCTTCTGAGTGGGATGTGTGCCGGGTGGAGTAGATACTTTGTCTTGTCCTGTTGAGGGCATGCCAACTTCTTTTGTGCTTTTGCCTTGCTAAGATGCACCTAATACACTTTCTAAAGTGGTTGGTTATATGAAGGGCATCATGCCATAATAATGACAGCTTAAGATGAAACCAACAAGCAAGGCATGATCCTCTGAACCATCTAGGAGGGACCATGATGACCCATCTAACCCATGTTAGCATGAAAAACAGGCATCAAATGATGATGATGAATGAACTGGAGGAATGTAAAATAAAATGTCTTGCTGAAGACCACAATGCACTATCAGGAATTGAACTCACAAGCTTACAATCATGAACCTAATATCGTTATCACTAAGCCACATGGTTTCACAGTGATGATATATGATTAAGTGTTTGTATGTACGTCCATATTTTACTTGTGACATGATATTTTAAGAAAAGCATTTATCATCGTTGGAACTTTTCATTTTGATTTGGAATAGGTTTTGAACATGTGGAAGAATGGCTTCAATGTTGATAATGGACCATTAAGGGAATATACTGATGAAAGGAATAGAGAATTTCTGGAGTCCATCACCCGAAGGTAAATCCTTCTCTTTTGTTCTTTGTTTCATTTGCAACCCTAACCCTAATAGTACTTTGTGTCTGAAAGGTTCAGAATAGTAAACATTACTTGGAATATTCATGGCTTTTGCTCTTTATACTTTGTTTTAAATCATCTGTGGAATCTTTAATCATCTCCTAGTCTGATACATATATGGATTTATAGAAGTTGAAGAATGAATAAAGCATGACTTTGTTATTTGTTACAATTGTTTCTGAACCGCGCTGTTTCTGATCACAATTACATGTAAATGATTCTTTGTGAAAATTATGCTTTGGCACAGGCATGGTTGTATGGTAAGCTGTTTGCCTCCCAACCACATGGTTCTGGGTTCAGTCCCATTTCGTGGCGCTGGGGGCAAATATCACTTACTATAGCCTTTGGCTGACCAAAGCCTTGTGAATGGATTTGGTAGATGGAAACTGAAAGAAATTTATCATACACACACACACACACACACACACACACACACACACACACATGTCTATATGTATGTATGTATTTGTGTGTCTGTGTTTGTCCCCTCACTATCACCTGACAACCAATGCAATAACAGAGCAATTCAAGACAGGATGCCCCTGGGAGCACTGTTATGCTGATGACCTTGCTCTAATAGCTGAGTCACTACCAGAACTAGAGAAGAAGTTTCAGGAGTGGATGCAAGGTCTAGAATCAAAGGGTCTTAGAGTGAATCTAGCAAAAACCAAAGTCTTAGTAAGTAGGAAGGCAGACAAATCACAAATCCCTTCAGGTAGATGGCTCTGCTCGATCTGTAGGAAAGGCGTAGGTAGAAACTCCATAAGATGTACCCAGTGTAAGCTATGGACACATAAGAGGTGCAGCAATATCAAAGGAAGGCTATCTGGGAAGATAGTTTTTGTGTGTGGCAGATGCACTAGTGCAGTAAAAACTGAAGATACACGGAAAACAGATTCCATCCGTGCCAGAGGGAAAAACTAGAAATAGTTGATAGCTTCCATTATCTAGGTGACCAAGTTAGTAGCAGGGGTGGATGCTCTGAGAGCATATCTGCTAGAATAAGAATAGCCTGGGCAAAGTTGAGAGCTCGTACCTCTGCTGGTAACAAAGGGCCTCTTATGCAGAATGAAAAGCAGACTGTATGATGCCTGTGTGTGAACAGCCATGCTACATGGCAGTGAAACATGGGCTGTGACTGCTGAGGACATGCATAGGCTTGAAAGAAATGAAGCTAGTATTCTCCGCTGAATGTGTAATATCAGTATTCATACATGACTGAGTGTAAGCGCCCTGAGAGAAAAGTTGGGCATAAGAAGCATCAGATGTGGTGTGCAAGAGAGATGACTGCACTGGTATGGTCATGTGTTACGTATGGATGAGGACAGCTGTGTAAAGAAATGGAAGGAACCTGTGGAAGAGGTAGACCCAGGAAGACCTAGGATGAGGTGGTGAAGCATGTCTTTCGAATGTTGGGCATCATTTAAGCAATGACAAGCAACCGAGGCCTTTGGAGATCTGCTGTGCTTGAGATGACCCGGCAAGCTAAGTGAGATCCTAGCTATGGCCTATGCCAGCATCACATAACTGCCCAACAATCGCAGAGAATTCTTAAATGGACCAATGTGCTGTGCTTGAGAAGAGATATTGAGTCAAGGAAAATTGCTATAGTGGTTGATGCCAGTACCACCTGATTGGCTGCCATGTCGGTGACAAGTAAAAAGCACCATTCGAGCATGGTCGATGCCAGTCCCGCCAGACTGGCTCCTGTGCTGGTGGCACATAAGCACTATTCCAAGTGTGGCCAATGCCAGTGCTGCCTGACTAGCTCCATGCTGGTGGCATGTAAAAAGTATCCACTACACTCTCGGAGTGGTTGGCGTTAGGAAGGGCATCCAGCTGTAGAAACCTTGCCAAATCAGATTGGAGCTTGATGCAGCCTCCTGGCTTGCCAGTCCTCAATCAAACCATCCAACCCATGCCAGCATGGAAAGGGGACGTTAAATGATGATGATGATATGATGATATATATATATATATATATATATATATATATATATATATATATATATATATATATATATATATATATATATATATATATACATATGGTTGCAGTTCAATAACTGAAACAAAGATAAAACATATGAGTTGGGCTGCTAATCCATCTAACTCATGCCAGCATGGAAAGTGGATGTAAACGATGATGATGTTGACATTGTTGCTTGTCACTTGAGTAACAGAAACTAGCAATCAGTTTCTGTGACACAGGAGCCCTGATAAATACAAGGGATGGTTTTATTGGTAATATTATTACTGGAATCAAATGACAATAAAAGGTTATCTCTCTGTATGTATTGTTTATAGTTTCAGCTTAGAGCTGCGGCCATGCTGATGTACTACCTAGCGTTATATGAAGAAGCATGTGTAAGGGGTGTAATGCTGTATGGTGGTGAGTCGTGCCTAAAAATGCAGGAGACATCTGGATTTTCTTTTCTACTCTAGGCACAAGGCCCAACATTTTTGGGGAAGGGGCCTGTTGATTAGATCAACCCAGTATGCAACTGGTACTTAATTTATTGACTCTGAAAGGATGAAAGGCAAAGTCGACCTTGGCGGAATTTGAACTCAAAGCGTAAAGACAGATGAAATACCGCTAAGCATTTCACCCGGTGTGCTAACGTTTCTGCCAGCTCGCCACCTTAGGAGACCTCTGGATATTAGGAAGAAATATGTGGTGTTAACTTGGAATGAAAGGTATAGTATTAATGAGCTGAAAGTGGCTGGGCAATAAAGACATTGGCTAATGTGTGTAGGAGAATAAGTGCAGCACTGGTATTGACAACTAAAGTAGATGGGAGGTGTATGTTGTTAAGGAAGGTATTCATGACCTGGAAGTGGTGAGATTAGAACTCCAGATGCTGAGCATTATTGATGAGATGACAGAACTGTCCAACCCATACTAGCATGGGAAAACAGACATTGACTTGTCATTATTCTCATTCATTTAATGTCTGTTTTCCATACTGGCATGGGTTGGATGGGTTAACAGATGCTGGCAAACTGGAGAGCTGCACCAGGCTCTGTTTGTCTGCTTTGGCTTGGTTTCAATAGTTGGATGCCCTTCCTAATCCCAACCACTTTACAGAATCTACCAGGTGTTTTACATGCGGCACCAGGACCAGCGGGGTTGCCAGGTAACTTGCAAGTCAAAGACTGCTCAGCTGAAAGACCACTCAGCTGGAACCGAGGGAAGTGGCTGTGTGTCAGTTGAGAGGTTAGAGTATAATAGATGGGTGCAGAGGGATAGCTGTCTAATTATAAAGGAGATATTAATCATCATCCCTTAATGTCTGTTTACCATGCTGTCATGGGTTGGCCGGTATGACTGAAAATTGGTAAGCTGGAGAGTAGCACCAAGTTCCTATCTGATTTGGCATGATTTCTACAGCTGGATGCCCTTCCTAGCGCCAACCACTTTCTGCATGCCATCAGCATGGGTGTTAGTTACGAGACACCAGCATTGGCCACGACTATGATCTCACTTGGCTTGACAGGTCTTCTCAAGTGAGTATATTACCAAAGGTCTTGGTCACTTGTCACTGCCTCTGTGAGGCCTAAAGTCTGAAGGGTGCTTCCTACTTGCCACCAACACGACTGCCAGTTACAAGACACTGGCATCAGCCACAGCTGTGATTTCACTTGGCTTGAGGAGTTTTGTTAAGCACAGCATATTGCCAAAGGTCTTGGTCACTTGTCATTGCCAACCATTTGAAGATCTTGCTTCACCACCGTGTCCCATCTTTTCCTTGGTCTCCCTCTCCTACAGGTTCCCTTCACAGTTAGAGATCGGCACTTTTTCACACAGCTGTCTTCATCCATACACATCACACAACCATACCAGCACAGTTGTCTCTCTTGCACACCACATCTGCTGCATCTTTATGCCCAGTTTTTTCCTCAAGATGCTTACACTGTCATACATTTACACTGACTTTGCACATCCAGTGAAACATTCTAGCTTCATTTCTTTCAAGTGTTGATGAATATTCTTTTTAACAAATCATCCTCTTTATTTCTCTTCATCATCATTTAATGTCCACTTCTTCCTGGAGATAATCATTCTGCAATACATCTACTCACCAAGGTATTCTCAGAGTTAACCTGACTGTCAGATTTTTAATCTTGTTTTTTTTATTTGCATTGATGGTTTCATTATAATTTGTGTCAGTTATCTATTTCTGTTTTGTTATGGCTCAATTCCATTTCTATTTCCAGAGAAATTCCACAAGAACTCAGCAGAGAAGCTAAAGGAGGTAAAATTAATTTAAACATCAATGATTATCACACTAAGGATTACGTTCCACCAAAGGAAACAGTTGCTGCTTTCTCAGGCAAAGGACATATGCTTGGAAGGTGAAGTTTACATATTATTATTATTACTATTATTATTAAGGCAGTGAGCTGGCAGAAACGTTGGCACACCGGGTGAAATGCTTAGCGGTATTTCATCTGTCTTTATGTTCTGAGTTCAAATTCCACTGCGGTCGACTTTGCCTTTCATCCTTTCGGGGTCAATAAATTAAGTACCAGTTGCGTACTGGGGTTGAAGTAACTGACTGGCTCTCTCCCCAAAAATTTTGGGCCTTGTACTTAGAGTAGAAAAGATTATTATTATTGAGTGAAAGAGCAGCGCATGCCATCAAAGTGACACTGGGGTACAAATATACGAAGCACAATATACCCATCATGTCTACCCATCTGACAAGAGTACACCAAGCACATGTATCGCAACCATATGTGCACAACATGGTGACCTCATATCAAGATAAACAGCGCATGACCTTGCAGGTGGGGTCAAGTTAGAATTTTCTTCGGGTCAAGTAGCCCATTCTGCTCAAAAGGTCCCTAATAAGGTTTGTTTAAGGATGAGGAAGGAAACACCCATGTTTCCAGAGGTGAATTATTCAAACCCCTTGCCCACTTCCCTCTCAGTTACCTTTACTCCCCACCTAGCTATCTTACTTCTCCTTTCTACTGTCTCCACCAATCACCTCCTTTCTGTGTCTTTTCTTCCCTCCCTGAGGTGCTCTCCATCATTAACACCTTATTTGCCTGATATCACCCTCAATGCCCTCACATATCTTCTGTAACCCCTGCCCCTAAGCCTCGCCTATATTTCTCTCCATCATTTACTACAGCCACCTCATCCTGTCTATTAATCGAGCCCACCTCTCCTGTTCTACTCCCTCCCCTCATGTCAGTTGAGGGCATGGCCTGACACATCTCTGCCCTCATTTCTCTCACTCTCACACTGGGGTATCCATGTATCTACTCTGCAGCATGACACCTATCTCTCGCCCCTTTATACCTTGAATCTTTCAATTGGCACAAAACTACTCCCATCACTACAACTCCCCCTTATTCCCAGTTGCAAGTTTTGTTTTGCAAGGTACTTGGTGACTCAGTTGGTACTGGTGCCGTGTAAAAATCACTAGTATTGGTATCGCATAAAAAGCACCTGGTACACTGTGTAAAGTGGTTGGCATCCAGCTGTAGAAACCATGATAAAAAAGACAAGTGGAGCCTGGTGCAGCCCTCTGGCTTGCCAGCTCCTGTCAAACCGTCCAACCCATGCCAGCATAGAAAACAAATGTTAAATGTTGATGATGACATTGTGGGTTCAAATTCTTCCATGATATGAATATACTAGCAAATCTACCCATCTACTATGGAGCCATAAGATGAGGGTGTGAAGTCATAACAGCAGTATGTATTGAGATATGTGTAAATGGATTTGATAGAATACTGGGTGATGTCTTAGAGAAATCACATTATTGTTGATGATACAGCATTGTATTGCAGCTATATGACATGTTTTTTTAATGCTAAAAACCTTCCTGATGGCTATTTTTGTAATCCCGAAAAATATCGTAACCAATGGTCCAGGTGTCTGGCCGTGAAAAGGGTACAGATAAAGAGGCAGACAGAGGGACATAACACCCATTATAATAAGATAGAAAATCTGCCAATCTACAATGGAAAATAAAGGGATTGTATTGCAAATCTAAACCCTCTAAATTCATGAACTATACGGGGGTGGAAATCTGGAGTTTAACATTTTTTTTCACTAAAAGCCTTCCTGATTACCTCCTTCGTAATCACAAAAAACATTCTGACCCTTGGTCCAGCTGTTTGACCATGATGAGGAAACAGACAGATAAGCAGACATAATGCCCATTATAGTAAGATTCCAGTCAAATACTAGGTTCTGTTAAATAAATGACACTATTTTTACAAAATTACATGCATTGTGTCAGTGATCTTATTATTTTGTTGGTCAATGATAAAGCGTCATTGTTTGATCTCAGATCAGCTATGCCTGAGGAGATCTCTGATTAAAAGCATTCCTGTGGATACTATTCTATCTTTTTCCTCAGCACAATGCACCTAGGAAAATGTTGTTCACTGTGACCTTCCTTGAGAATGATTTTTGAAGGAACTGTGACTTATTTCTAGCAAGTCATGCATTCTCATAGGGGTCATATCTGTTGGAGAAAATATTTGGTCAAAGACATTCCAATTGTGAACATCCCATCTTGGACTGCTCAGTTGAACCAACCCCAGTACTTTATTTTTCTGTAAAGCTTGCTGCTTATTCCATTGATCTTTTTTGCCAAACTGCTAAGTTATGTGGATGTAAACACACCAACACCAGTTGTCAAGCAATGGTGAGGGACAAACGCAGACACAAATACACACATATGAGCTTCATACAGTTTCCCTCTACCATATCCATTCACAAAGTCTGAGGTTGTAGTAGAAGACACTTGCTCACGGTGCCGTGCATTGGGACTGAACCCAGAACCATGTGGTTGGGAAGTAAACTATAAAACTATAATGGTTATTTATTTACTTTACTCCTGGTTACTGTACAGCAATGATAAATTCTTGTGAGTTGAACCTGCTACAATTTATTTTCAGTTTTCGTCATTGCCATTGAGAAAAGCACTGTCATTACGATTTTCCTTCAACTCTTCTTTCAAATATTCCAGTCATAGTTCCTGTGAACAAAGCCCTAATTATACTCATTTTCATTTATTAATTCTTTTATATACTGTTTAAAAGTAACTAACTCAAAATAACCTTAATCTTTTTCCCCTCCTCTTATTCTTTTTCTTCATAAAGTCCTTTACCTGGTATGGTATCTACGACCAACACGTCCCCAGCAACTTCAGCTTCCAGTGCTCCAGTATCAAACATTGAAGTTAATAAATCTTTACCTACCACAAATCTGCAAATTCGACTTTCTGATGGATCAAGGTAAATTCTCTATTATTCCTTCTCTTTATCTATAAGCTGCTAAAATTCTGTGATTGCTTGCATGCATGCTTGTCTGTAATTTAATACAGCCAAACTGGTGCATAATAAGAAAATACTCTGAAAGGAAGAAACCCCTGAAATGTGAATACAAACGGAATAAAATGGGTTTTGTGTAAATTGGACCACAAATTCCTGAGATATGCAGTTTTTTTTGGTACCTTCATAAATAGGCAAAATGGCGCATAATGGGAAAGTACTCCGAAAGTACCCTGATATGGGTATATATAATACTGTGAAAATTGTTTCCATTAATTTTATGTTATATAACAATTCATTTTGCATTTTTGTAGAGGTGTGCACATATGCCCTAAATAAATGTTGTTACTGGAGTTCAAGTTTATTCTTTAAGTTCTATTTCTCTTAGATGCTGTAAATAATCAATAAAATCGTAAACATGAACTTGTAAACCATTCCTATGATGACATAAAAGATTTGAAATAGTTAACTGAATCATCATAAAATTAACTTTCAATGCAATGTTGAAATCAGCTTCAGTGTTTTATAACCTGAACCATCAGTGACCCAATGGGTCAGGGGTAGTCTAGTCTTATATAAAATTCATATATCGTCATTATCATTATCATTGTCATCACTTAATGTCTGCTTTTTTTGCTAGCATGGGTTGAATGGTTTGACAAGAGCCGGCAAGCTGCACTGAGCTCCAGTTGTCTATTTTGGCATGGCTTGTAAGGCTGGATGCCCTTCCTAATGCCAACCACTTTACAGAGTGTACTGGATGATTTTTACATAGCACCAGTACAGGGGCTTTTTACGTGGCACAGGCACAGTTGCTTTTTATGTGCCAAGACAAAGACCTCATACTTTATCAAAATGAAGTTGATGGCACATGGTACATCTTTTTCCTTCTTGAGATTTTTTATTTCATTTTACATCTGTCTCTTACGAAAATGCTTTGTTATTTTCAATAAGACATCGCTACCTGAAGCCAATGTGTTGTTATGCTTTTGTTTTTTCTTGTGACCTGCTCTCTCTTCATCATCATCATCATTTAATGTTTGCTGTCCATGCTGGCATGGGTTGGACGGGTTGACTGTGCTGGAAGGCTGCACCAGATTCCAGTCTGATTTGGCATGGTTTTCTACGGCTGGATGCCCTTCGTAACGCCAACCACTCCAAGTGTGTAATGGGTACTTTTACGTGTTACCAGCACAAACAATAATACATTCGTTCTTCCTACATTTTGATAGAGTCAAAAAGTGAATATCTCATCATTGTTGTTTATCATCATCAGAGCACATACCCTCCTTTTGCGTGTTCATAACATGCGATTCATCAGTGTAAAGGGATTTTGTGACAATACAGTTATAACCTTGTTGCATATCTCCTCAATCACAACTACTCCTGAATGAAGAGTTCAGTCCCTTGATTATATCAACAAATTATTGTTGATGTCTGCTACACAGATATTCACATTCAAATCTACCAGAACATATCAAGAATGAGTAAATACATTATTGTTAGGACTCTTACTGTTCTTTGTGCATCTCATTAATTATTACCAGTTTGGCAGACAACAGCAAATCATTTATTTGCTGATTTTTGCTATAAATCCACTGGTTCTGGTGGGTTCGAGAAGATACGTCAAACTCAGTAAAATTGTGGCCATCTATGCATACAGGCTTGTCTTTGCAGGTGCTGGTGCCACATAAAATGCAATTGTGCTGGTGCTATGTAAATGCACTTGTTCCAGTGGCACATAAAATGCATCTAGTGCATACAAGAGAGACAGAGACAGGCAGAAACAAGGAAAATGCCCCTTGTATTTGAATACTGTACAAATATTCTTTTAAAAAATTTTTTTTTTATTTTTCCAAAATTTAATTGTTTTCCATACTTAGAGGAGAAAAAGTCTCAATGACTGAAACCGGTACTGAAATGTTTTTTTATAAAATTATTTTAGCATTTTCTATCCTGACTTTTTTCCATATATATATCAACTCATGTGTTTCTTTTCAACCTTCTACATATATATATATATGTATCATCATCATCATCATCATCGCTTAACGTCCGCTTTCCATGCTAGCATGGGTTGGACGATTTGACTGAGGACTGGTGAAACCGGATGGCAACACCAGGCTCCAATCCAATTTGGCAGAGTTTCTACAGCTGGATGCCCTTCCTAACGCCAACCACTCAGAGAGTGTAGTGGGTGCTTTTACG
>NC_068985.1:4958199-4964839 GCF_001194135.2 Octopus bimaculoides
TATATATATATATATATATATATATATATATATATACATACACACAGATACACAAACATATATTATCATCACCATCATTTAACATCCATTTTCCATGCTGGCATGAGTTGGAAGGCTTGACAGGAACTGGCAAAGCCAGGGGCCACACCAGGTCCCATAGTCTGTTTTGACCTGGTTTCTACTGGTGGATGCCCTTCCTAATGCCAACTACTTTACAGAGTGTACTGGGTGCTTTTTATGTGGCACCTTGCATTTAGGCTATCACTTCTGTTGTGGTGGGTAGGTCTTGGGCATATGTGGATGTGTGTATGTGTATGCATTAATATGCATGTCTGTGTATATGAATGGATGTGAGTTCATGTGTTGGTGTTTCTGTTGTTGACACTTTTGTACAACTGGATTAATATATTTGATTATGACTTAGTGTGATTGTCACCATCAACATCATTAACGCCATCACCATCATCACCGATGTATGCAGAAAAACGTATTTAAAATTTCACTCTTGTATCTTTCCAGGATGACACTGAAGCTGAACCACACCCATCAAATTAGTGACATTAGGACACATATTTTATTGTATCCTTTCTTTTGATTTGTGCCTGTAGTTTCTTTTCTCATTGCTTTCCAACTTTTCAAACCTGGTGGCTATATGAACCCCAGATATAATCTCATTTGAACTCTAATCTATCAGATGTGAAACTTGTACATAATAATAATAATAATAATAATAATGATAGGATTAGGGTGGGTTGTGGCTGTGTGATAAGAAGTTTGCTTCACAACCATACAGTTCTGGGTTCAGTCCTACTTCATGACACCTTGGGCAGGTATCTTCTACTAAAGCCTTGAGCCAACCAAAGCCTTGTGAGTGGATTTGATAGATGGAAACTGAAAGAGGCCTGTCATGTATGTATATATATATATATGTGAGTGTGTGTGTTTGTCCCCCATCACTGCTTGACAACTTTGTTGATGTATTTACATCCCTGTAACTTAGTGGTTTGGCAAAAGAGACTGATAGAATTAGTACTAGGTTTTTAAAATATAAAATAAGGACTGGGTTTGATTCATTTGACTAAAATTCTTCATGGTGGTGCCCCAGCATGGTCTCAGCCAATAACTGATTGAAGCAAATAAAAAAATAAACGATATTATTTTAGATAATGTGTCATTGTGTTCACATGTTATTTTTCTTGACTAGTTTTTTCTCCTTTGTAGACAACATCCAGAATATGAAGGTCGTTCGTTCTTTTTGGCCACATATCCCAGCAAAGAGCTACAAAATGAGAGCTTAACACTAGCTGAAGGAAATCTTTTAAATGCTGTAATAATACAACGAATGAGATAAGCGAAGAAACTAACATTTCATTACGCTTTCTTATTTTCTGTTACCTAACCTATCCAACTGATGGTGTAGAAATTTCTTAGGAAAGGTAACTTCTGTTCTCTGCTTTCTTTTCCTTTTTTTTTTGCCCCATTTAGCATGTTAAGTTAAAATGAAATAAAAAAATAAGTTAAAATCTCACTCTACTGTTTCAACACAGTTCCTAGCAGAGGCCATAATTAAAGGACAAAAAAAAAAGTTAAAAAAAAATTTTTTTCCAAGTCTTATGTGTATTTCTTGTTGACGTATCAATATTAATATTACAAATAATCATTAACTTGTTTCGTTATTGTTTTCATCTTGCTGCTACTTATGTTATGTCCAACTTGTATTCTCATCAGATAGTTGGTAAGATATTCAAGATGCATTAGAACCATGTTGAGAAGTGATGGCCACATGATTGTCACAAATAAAGTTTAATATCATGATAAAAGCGTGTATGTATATGTGCCTGTCTTCATGTATATGTTATTTCAGTGGGTTCTCTTCTATCTTTTACCTTTTACTTGTATTGGTCATTGGACAGCGGCCATGTTGGGGCACCATCATGAAGAACTTTTAGTTAAATGAATCGACCCTAGTACTTGTTTTTCTCTTTTTTTTTAAAGCCTGGTGCTTATCTGTCAATCTCTTTGCTGAACTGCTAAGTTACTGGGGGCATGAACACACC
This sequence comes from Octopus bimaculoides, assembly GCF_001194135.2. Lineage (NCBI taxonomy): Eukaryota > Metazoa > Mollusca > Cephalopoda > Octopoda > Octopodidae > Octopus > Octopus bimaculoides. Next base: position 4,960,257 of record NC_068985.1, read on the forward strand.
ACCACCGGTTGTCAAGTGGCAGAGAAGGACACACACACACGAGCTACTTTCAGTTTCCATGTACCAAATCCACTCTCAGGCCTTTGGTTGGCCCAAGGCTTTGGTAGAAGATACTTGCCCAAGGTGCTATGCAGTGGGACTGAACCCTGAACCATGCAGTTGGGAAACAAATTTCTTACCATACACTCACAGCGAGTGGATTTGGTTGAAGGAAACTGAAAGAAGCTTGTCGTATGTGTGTGTTTGTCCCCCGTCATTTCCTGACAACCGGTGTTAGTGCGTTTACATCTCTGTGACTTAGCAGTTTGGCACAAGAGACTGATAGAATAAGTACTAGGCTGAGAAAACAAAAAAAGTATTGGGGGCCTTTCATTTGACTAAAACCTCTCCAAGGTGTTGCCCCAGCATGGCCACAGTCTAATGATTGAAACAAGTAAAAGATAAAAGACGATACTTATGATTGACACGGCAGCACATTTATTGATTTTATATTGTGTTTGGTAATCAATAGCCTGATTGGTTACTGGTTTCCAATCACCGGTTCATTGTATGTCTGACAGTAGGAGTAACCATGGAGTGTCGGCATTTTGGTACAGAACGAAGGATTTCATTAAAAAAACACTGGATTTTTTGTATTTTTTTTTTTTTGCCGTTCTTTACAATATTTATTGATACCTGTTAGCAAAAGATATACCTACCTACATACATCTTCCTCCTCCTCATCATCATCATTTAACATCTGCTCTCCATGCTGGCATGAGTTAGACGGTTTGATTGGAGCTGATGAGCCGAAGAGCTGCATCAGGTTCCAGTTTGATTTAGCATGGTTTCTACAGCAGGATGCCCTTCCTAATGCCAACCATTCCAAGAGTGTAGTGAGTGCTTTTTACGTGTCACCGGCATGGGGCCAGTCAGGCGTACTGGCATCAACCATGTTTGGATGGTGCATTTTGTGTGCCACCAGCATGGTGATTAATAAACCAATGTGGTAAAACCAAAGTTCCACTTCTTAAACACATACAACACTTTAAAGGAATTTGTAGCTGTGTGTGTTTGTCTGAAGAATTGCAACTGCACTGATCTATACTGCATCTGTGTAGCTTCGTGAATGAGGAAGTGATGCAAGAAGCAGTGTTTTAATATTGTAGCCGTTTTTGATACTGTGACCACCACCACCACCACAAAAAGTCAGCATTATATTATTGGTTTTAAGAAGTTAAAATCTGGACCTGTGTTGAAAGTGGAGAATGGGAAATTGCTAAATGCTTGTGAGATGAGGCCATATTTTGAATCTGTTCAACTAGCAAAGGACATCCTTTTCCCATGGCTATCAACATTCAAAGGTAGATAAACATTCATGCATGTGTATCTACACATACTTCTTATGACACAGGCACAAGTGTAGCTGTGTGGAGAGAAGTTTGCTTCCCAGTCACATGTCTCCAGGTTCAGTCCCACTGTGTGGAACCTTGGGCAAATGTTTTTTTCTATTATGACTTCAGGCCAACCAAAGCCTTCTGAGTAGATTTGGTAGATGGAAACTGAAAGAAGCCTATTGAACATGTGTGTGTACCTTTGTGCCTGTCCACCAACACTGCTAACTGTTGATGAGTTGTTTGCATCCCCATGACTTAGTGGTCTGGCAAGTGAGACTGATAGAATAAGTATCAGGCTTTTAAAAAATGTAAGTACTGGGGTCGATTCAATTTGACTAAAAGTTCTTTAAGGTAGTGCTCCAGCATGGCCACAGTCTGTTGACTGAAACGGGTAAAAGTACACTGTTGAATGTCTTGACTCTTCTGAGTTGAGCCAACTTTTAACAGATTTTGCTTTTCATTTCACAGGATGTCCCATGTATCACCTTTGTCACCAAACAAGCATGATGGGGTTATCTGTTTACTTACACGGCATGAGTAGTGGTCATATGTACACGCATACTCTTGCAAACATGCATACATATGTATGAGACTCGTATTGTAATACATAAGCAACATTATTCAGCAAAGAAAAAGCCCACCATCTATTTTTCTTGAGTTTGCAAGCATGCAAATAAGATCCCATTGGGAGATTGTGGTCATAGATACAGGCATACCCTTTATACCTCATCTGACTCATAGCCACTTCCTTCAGTTTCACTCCCGCTCTCAACTGGAAGATCTTTGTCTTGCAAGCTACTTGGTGGCCCCACTGGTGCTACATCAAAGGCACCCTTGTTGATGCCACATGAAAAGCACCCATGCTGGTGCCACATAAAAAGCACCTGTGCTGGTTCCATTTAAAAAGCATTCAGTACACAGTGTAAGGAGGCATATGGCCTAGGGGTTAGAGCAGCGGACTTGCAGTCGAGGGATTGTGGGTTCAAATCTCAGACCGGGCGATATGTGTGTTTATGAGTGAAACACCTAAGTTCCATGCAGCTCTGGCAGAAGGTAATGGCAAACTTCTGCTGACTCTTTTGCCACAACTTTCTTTCTCTCTTTCCTCCTGCATTTAACAGCTGACCTGCGACAGACTGGCATCCCATCCAGGTGGGGAACCTATATGCCAATGAAGCTGGGAAACCGCTCCTTATGAGCCAGGCATGGTTTGAGAAGGAACAAACATACACACACACACTGTTTAAAGTGGTTAGTGTTAGGAAGGGCATCCAGCCATAAAGGTCATGCCAAAACACAACTGGAGCCTGGTGTAGCTTTCTGGCTTGGCACCTCCTGTCAAACTAACTCATGTCAGTATGGAAAATAGATGTTAAATGATGACGGCGATGGATGCTAATGAACTTGAAGAGAAACATGAAATAAAAATCTGACACAGGTCTCTCTTTAAGGAACGTGAGAAAATCCTACTTAACTCTGCAACAAAAGAAAAAAATAGACTTGTGGAGAAAGTAATGTACATGAATATTTGCAATGAAATTCTGTTTGATACTGACAAATACTTGGCATATACAAACTGTTCAGGGAATGAGGGAAAACAGTAAAAGGTGACTTAGAGACTACAAACACTGCAGATTTCAGGTAAGAATATTCTTATTCTATAGAGTATAGTCAAAGCTCATATCATCTTATTTTCAAACAAATACTATCAGTGATACCTCCATGCAATTCAGCAGCGACAACTGATGTCAGCTGTGTAAACCCCAAAACGTGCGATTTTCTGGCCCAGAACAATCTTAATTAGAGTGATTAAAAAAATACCTCTGAGTGGTTGGCGTTAGGAAGGGCATCCAGCTGTAGAAACTCTGCCAAATCAGACTGGAGCCTGGTGTTGCCATCCGGTTTCACCAGTCCTCAGTCAAATCGTCCAACCCATGCTAGCATGGAGAGCGGACGTTAAACGATGATGATGATGATGATGATGAAGACAAACATTCTGGGAATGATAGATCAAAGGAATATTGATGGAATGTAAGAATGATGACAACCAAATTTAAGCATGAAATTGCAGATTTTTATTGTTCCAGATAGCAACTGTAACATGTGAATTATGGAACTATTTTCTTTCTCCAAGAATCTAAATTCCATCATAATTAGATCCAGGCAGATTGGTACATATCTTGCTGCTCTGAGTGAAAAGCTAAGAGTACAGTTTGGCTTACAAGATCTGCAGACTCCAGACACATTGATACTTAATATTCACCTGACTTCCATAACAGAAGTTTTATTTCCAGGTTCAGGCGTGGCTGTGTGGTAAGATGTCTTGCTTCCCAACCACATCGTTCCAAGTTCAGTCCTTCTCACTGGCTCGGGAACAAAATTTGCTTAGGGGATGCAAACCGTGTTTGTTTGTTTGCTTGTTCTTGGACAAGATATCTCGAAGAACTGCTGGATGGATTTGGATGAAACTTTCAGGGATGTTTGACCTCATGAACTTATTAAATTTTGGGATTGATTCGGTACCAGACAAGGATTCTGGATTATTTTCTGTTTTTTTTTTTTAATTTTGAAGATGGTCAGGTTCATTTTTAGTATTGTTGTTTGTGAGAGCATTCAAGTTTATTTCAGATATTCTCATTTTAAAGATCATCTCTGGCTCAACTTTGAGAGGACGTTGGTGCTGCCTTGGCAGAGGTTTGGGCTCTCTGACTCTTCTTGTTTATTTATGTTCTTTGAGAAGAGACCTAATTCAGGCTACTTTTTACAGATAATTTTTTACTCATTTTTGCTAAACCTGAGAAAAATAAGTAGGGGTGTAAATTTTGATTTTGCACCCCACAAAAATTTTAGGGTGTGCAAATGAGAATGCAGGGACAGTTTGAATGGAATACACAAGACGTTAAGGATAATACAGCATCATGGGCATGGCTAGAGTGAGGTGAATTGAAGTGTACCACTGAGAGCCTGATCATTGTGGCACAAGACCAGGCTCTCGCTACCAATTCAGTGAAGTATAACATCTATAAAACCTCTGAAACCCAGAAATGCAGACTCTGTGGAGAGAGTGTGGAAAATGTGACCCACTTGGTAAGTGGATGTGAGAGCCCTGCACAAAAAGAATACAAGCGCCGCCACGATAAAGTGTGTGTGTGTATCTTCATTGGCTCTTATACTGTAAATGCCAATATGAAGTAACAGAACTGGTAC
>NC_068985.1:4965541-4966968 GCF_001194135.2 Octopus bimaculoides
AATAATAATAATAATAAATGTTCTGGTGTAGTACCAGGCAATGGCTCTCATGGCTTCTGATCTTAATTGATTGGAAGTATTATCATGTACATTGTTTTGTCTTGGTATAAAAGATGGATTACAGCAAATATTCTGCTGAATACAACAGATTTGCTTGTCAGTTGTTTGACCGTGACCAGCTGAACATGTCCCTTTGTGGCTGACAATATGTGCATATCTGATCACGACCAGAAGTAGTGGGGGAGCATCATCGCCATGTGTTGAGAGGAATTCTGTGGGGTTTAGATAATTCATCTTTGGAAACATCAGTGTCGCGTTCAACATCCTTGAAAACCTATTCAGGTACCTTTTGAGCGGGATAAGCTACTCAACCTGAAGAAAATTTTAACTGGGTCTCACCTGCTAGGTCATGCGCTGTTATCTTGATATGAGATTACCATGTCGCGCACATGTGACTGGTGTACCTTTATCAGACGGGTAGTCATGATGGGTATGCTGGGTTTCGTATATTTTACCCCAGTGTCACTTTGATGGCATGTACCACGCTCTCTCACTCAATGATAATAATAATAATAATAATAATAATAACAAAATCAAGGAGAGAATAGGTCAGAAGAACCAAATTAATAATGGGAAGTAGAATCAATGGAAAGAACAAGACCAGGGCAATGAAAACATGAGCTGTTTCCTTAATGCGATACGGTACATGTGTCGTTAAATGGACAATAGACGGGTTTGAAGAAATGGATAGAAAAAAAACGGGAAATGATGACAATTAACAAGGACTAGCATGCATAAAGCGATACTGATAGACTGCATGAAGCTTGGAACAAGGGAGGAAAAGGCCTCATAGGATGCAAGGTCTGTGTTGCCAACATGAAGAACAGTCTGGGATGGTACATCAAACAGCGGAGTGATCTTTGCTTGCCGCTGTTTGAAATAATTTTAGTTTCCTCTTGAAATAATTTTAATTTCCTCTTAACATACCCCGATTGTTTCACAAGATGACTCAAATACAGCATTTTTAAAAGTAGGACACGCTAATTATATCTGTGTTGTCAGAGATGCCATTAAGTTTGTTGTCACAGGTTGTTTGAAAATGAGGTTAGATTGACGTTGTTCCTCAACTTTGTCACATCCGCTGTTCGAATTGGTCGAGTACGATTGCTACGAATAGGACTGCTGCTTGTGAATTTCATCTTTGATCGTATTAGTCTATGGTCAGACCAACACTCCCCAATGGAGAAAGAACGTGTTTCTTGGACATCTTCCCTCATGGAAGACCTCCCAATTATGTCATTATTGATGTGACACACACACACACACACACACACACACACACACACACACACATCCAGTTGTACACTCAATTAACGTTATGTCGTTTTGTCTATTTACTATAATTTTCCCTTTATACTATATATATG
>NC_068985.1:4967405-4971825 GCF_001194135.2 Octopus bimaculoides
ATATTACTATATATATATATATTACTGTATATATATATATATGGGGAGAATTCACAAAAAAAAAGACGAAGACAGGTGGTGTAGACAACAAACATGTATTAGTTTAACGCTCGGGAAGTGAAAAAGTCTTCACCGTTTCGAGCCTACGCTCTTCCACAGAAAGGAACACAGAAAGAAATAAGGAGAGAAAATAAAGGATGTGTAGTGGCTAGCGATCTATCATAAGCTATATTAAATCTCTCAGCGAGATATAAACAGTAGCAATACGGAATCGAAACATATAATTGCCAACCAAGTATGGCGCCCTATACAGGACAGTGCTACTAAAGTTTATAGCCCCAGGAAGACATCACTCCCAGCTGGCTAACGACACACATTCTGTGTCCGATTAGCAATCGCTCCCGTCTCTAGCCTTATGTGATACACACAGACTCGAGTTTCTTGGTGATTACCCGTCCTCAGCGTGTTAATCACCAGCTAGTGTCTTCCTGGGGCTATAAACGTCAGTAGCACTGTCCTGGATAGGACGCCACATTTGGTTGGCAATTATATGTTACGATTCCGTATTCATGCGGTTTATATCTCGCTCAGAGATTTAATATGGCATATTACTCCTTTTTCGAGATCAGCGACAGTTTGTCGCTAGAAAAAGCATATAGTATTTTGTGAGTGAAACGAGTTTTCATCACTAGCTGGTGATTAACGCTCATGGGTGTTGGTAGTGAATTCTTCGACGTGAGTTCGAATCGTTACACACTGATATTGTGTTTGTTGTGAGTCACCCCGCTCGGGTGAACCAAGATTCGTTGAATTGTTGAATTTTAGCCACTGTTTTGTTTGCACCTGTGTATTCCCCGTCTACGGGAGAAGAGGAGAGATAGAGAATAGACAAAGTTACGCAGCGGCAGCGACCCAAGGAATAAATGTCAACAGCCTGGAAGTACAGGAAATAGAAATTGACACAAGAAAGTGGAAGGAAGGAAGGAAGAAAATTCCTAAAAAAGGAGGGAGCCTGTCTAAAGCTGACTCTCCCAGAAGAACTGATGAACAGCATAGCGAAGAGGACGGAGGTATACAGAACGTTGTCTACGTCCTCGAACAAGATAGAGTTCGCCCCGACAGAAGAAATAGAGGAATGCCTCGAAAATGTTAAAACATTGACCACATTCTATACACGTGGAAGAAAGTATGGCTCAGTGGAAGTAAGGTTTGACAATGAAGAAGATGCCATAAACCACTCCACGGACCCGTTACGGACAAAGAAATGGATACTACTTCCAACGTACTGTGGCAAACGCGTTGCCAGAGTGAGGGTCGGAAGAGTGCCTCCCGAAATCGAGGAAGAATGGCTGGTGGCAGCCATAACGTACGATATGAAGGATGGGGCGGAGATCCTCAAGATAACAAGGACCCAAAAGGTCAATTGGTGGGGATATGGCCTCAAAGTGACCATGCAGTTGTCTTTGGAGGACTTGCATAGTGTAGCAGAGGAAATAGTACTCCCGGAAGACACCAGACTTCGAATAACAGTAGAAGGAAGACGACCAACATGCTCCCTATGCGAGAAAGAAAACGGAGAGGAGAAGAAAAGTGAAGAAACAATACCGGATAGTATCAATAAAAGAGAAAGATTGAGTGGAGGAATCATTCACAGTAGTAAACACGAGGAAGAGAAAGGAACGGGTAAATTCTCCCCCAGACAGTTAAAAAAAAAAAATAAAAGGCTAAAAGAGATTGTGACGGAAGAAAAGAGAAATAGGTGCGAAGCGCCAACAAAAGCAGTAGTGAAAGAAGGTACACAGGAAAAAACAGCATTACAACAGGTAGAAAGCGTTTATGAAATTGGTTATGATATTTCTGCACGCCCGAACAGATCAGGACGGGAGCCGAAGCAAGCAGAAATAAAAAGGAAGAGATATAAGTGGCATTTGGTTACGTATACCAAAAAGTACATAAATAGAGAAAACGATTGTAAAATATAAATCGGTAATAAGAGTAAAGCTGCTGCCTGGAAAATACCCGGAAAGCACTAAAGGAATAGTCATAGATAGAGAGAGATTTGAGAAACTGAGAGAGATGTATGGAGATTACATGGACCCGCTGGGGGTTTTAGTTGAGTTTGACGAGCTTCCACCGGTCCTGGAATTAGAAGATTTGAAACCCTTTACGAACATTTAAAAGCAAGTAAAATTTGTGCTTCATAAAAAAAATTAAAAAAAAAAACGAGGAAAATAGACTGTTAAAAAGTTTAAAGAAAAAAGAAAAAGAACGATCCAAAATAATAAGACTAAGAAAAAGAACGAGCTAAAAAAAGAAAAAAAAGAAAAGACTGTAAGAACGTTTAATTGTAAAAAAGAAATCACGGTTTCATCTCGGAGCAGGACCGAGAAAAACGTCTCATATTCGTTGTAGTTTAATTCATTGTAATTCATTATTTCATATGTTTTTTGTTCCCGCATGTCTATGTATGTCCCCTCTGTGTTCAGGCCTTGTGTCTATAATAAAGAGAAAAGCTGGTGATTAACACACGCTGAGGACGGGTAACCACCCAGAAACTGGAGTCCGTGTGTATCACGTAATGCTAGAGATGGGAGCGATGACCTCCTGTCGTAAATACTAACCAGACACAGAATGTGTCTCATTAGCCAGTTGGAAGAGATGTCTTCTTGGGGCTATAAACGTCAGTAGCACTGTCCTGTACAGGGCACCCAATTATAAACTCATATAAGTGATGCAACGACAGTTTGTGTATAAAGCTTGAAACACGTGTACCGCGGAATCCTTTGTGTTCTGTTTTCATTTTACGTTTTAATATATATATATATATATATATATTTGTGTGTGTGTGTGTGTCTGTATGTGTCGGAGCATTAGTACGCATATGGATGTATATGTGAACGACCATGTATGTGTACGTATAGGCCAATTCGTAAAGGTCAGCTAAGGACAGTTACATGTGTAACCAACCATGAAGAACAAATCAACAGAATATATGTCTCTTGATGAGAAGCATTGACAGATCGGTTCTGTTAAGCACCGCCACTACATCTTCTTTACGTAAATCCTTATCTTTGCAGTTTCTAAGACTGGATTTCCATATTTTTGTGGAAACTATTCTGCTTTGTTAGACGCGGAAACTTTCACTCGTGATAAAAATCTTGTACCCCAGGCATGGAGTGTGAACAAAAACTCAGTTGATATTTTTTCTTCAAAGAAAGCTAACACTATCATTAATTTTTATTTGCTGCTGACCTACACCCTGTGACAAAATAAATCGAACCCCTGTTATCAATAAACATGTAAGCTAAAGTAAAATACTACTGTACTTTCTTATACACAAAAATGTCTGCATTAGCCAGAAGGATTTCTTAATTAAATCTATAAATTACCTGGAGAGGTCGAGAAACTAAATAACGACGTCTCATAAATAATCTAAAATCGGATAACCAACTCCTAACAAGCACAATTATTACATATGCACGCATAAAAATATCGTGTTCTCCAATAATAACCCCATAAAGTTGGATGCGTATCACCCGTAATATTTCAAAATTTCTATAGAACACATAATCAATAAGAACAGTAGAGTATGCATTTCATCGTCTGTCATTCAATTAAAAGAATAATTTCCCATAATTTTCCCCTAAATTCTCTCCCCATATATACAGATATATTTACAACGACACAACCTCATGAACATGTTGCAGGACTGTGCCTCAGTTTGAACCCAGACTGTTTTCTCTTCATGCCGGTTTATGTATACAAAAACAGGATCTTTCAAATTGAGTGATAATATCAAGGAAATGCTAATGACGTTCAACAGTTACTCATCAGATTCATTGAGTGACATCAGCCAAAATACTGACCAATCAAAAGTCAGCCAAGATTTGATTGAGCTAAAAACAACTTATAAAAGAGTGGCGAACAACGGATGGTGATGGAGAGACAGAAAACGGAGTGTGGACGCAGTCTTGCATTAAGTTAGGCTTAGTTCAATATAAGTTGTTGCTCGACACCCAACCTCGTCAATATGAGCAGACAAACCTGAAATTATTCATCGTAGGAAATACTTGTATTCTTTCACTCTCCGTCGTCTCACGCTATCTCTTTTCCACTGACGCAAAATCACATAAGCCGTTATTTTCTTTGGACCTTAGTCTTCTCATACTCAAAATGATTATAGACACAACATTAATCCTACTTTATGGCGTTTCTTGGAACCGTGGCGTTCTGTTTGAAACTTTTAACAATAAAACAGACAGTGAATTGAAAACGGCAGAGTACTCTTATTTTTCATTAGACCTTTTCATCATTGTGAAAATAATCTTGTTGTTAAAAAGTCATTAGTTACATAGCGTTTTATTTTTTAATTTCATTTTGATTCTCTACCATTTAATCTCCAGTCTCTAATATTTATCTC
>NC_068985.1:4971925-4972904 GCF_001194135.2 Octopus bimaculoides
ATATATATATGTATGTGTAGATGGTGTACGTTTAATAATGTACCTAACGGGGAAAGACACACACTACATGAGACATATACACACTCATACATTTGCACACATACACTCACAGACAGATACATAGTCATATACAGAATGTGATGTCGTTGTTGTCGTGGTATAAAATGTCCTGTTGGCAATAGAAATATTAAGTCCATGAAATGTTATATTGTTTTAATGGAAATGAAAATAAAATTTCGTATTGACATTGGCCAGCCCTCACATACATATAGTAAGCTAGACACACACAGACATACATTCACGCATGCCAGTCGTCACATATGTATATGTATGTGTAGATTTTGTGCTTAATAACGTACTGTTACATATGTATATATATGTGTAGATGTGTGTATATTTAATAACGTAGCTAACACAGAAAGACACACACAATGAGACATGTACACTCATACACTTACACACAGTCATATACAAAATGTGATGTCGTTGTCGTTGTGGTATAAAATGTCCTGTTGACAATAGAAAGATTATATCTATAAAATGTTATATTGTTTTGATCGAAATGAAAATTAAAATTTCGTATTGACGCTGACCAGCCTTAACATACATATAGTATGTTTAATAACGTACCTAACGCATAAAAACACACACACTCACACACATACATTCACAGACAGATACGCAGCCATATGCAAAATGCGACGTCGTCGTTGTCGTCTTCGCCGTTGTTAGATTTAGAAGTAAAAAAGTGAAACAATATATCACACTACAATATAGATGTTATTCTTTCATTTTCATTCTTTGACTTTTGACACATAATGCCAAACCAGTGCCAATGTTGCATTGTTTTAATCCAAATGACAAAACAAACTACATGTTGACACTCACGAGGTCTTATAGTATTATCATGTAAAATTTTATTTGATTTGAGTGAGCCGTTTGAGAATGCACTGGGAACAAATTATATATATATATATAT
>NC_068985.1:4973528-4974087 GCF_001194135.2 Octopus bimaculoides
TCTTTCTTTCTTTCTTTCTTTCTTTCTCCCCTTCTCTCACACACACAGCAACATTACACACAAAACACATGTTGCCAAAAAGAAATAGACGCTATCTTTTTATAGTGAGTATGCGAGACAGAAAGTGTGGTGTGTATGTGAAGTTCTTTTGTTAATGTGAGAGAGCAGCATGTGTGTGTGAGACAGGGAGAGAAAGAAAGAAAGAAAGAAAGAAAGAAAGAAAGAAAGAAAGAGAGATAAATGTGTGTAAGGGATGGAGAGAGATAGAGAGGGAGAGCACGCTCTCTCTATCTCTGCCGAATTGATGTAAACAAACCCATGTGGTCTGATTTTCACGTTTCTAGGTATTGTACCGTAAATCGCCATTTCCAAAATATATTTATTTCAAATTATTTATCCTTATATACATGTAAGGCAAGGTGTGTGTGTTTTGTTGATATACGGGCAACACACACACACACATACGAACATGTATGCGTACAAAAAATATGTATGCAATTGGTGTACATACGTGCGTGTGTGTATGTGTGTGTTGCTCATATAAATATATATATATATA
>NC_068985.1:4974426-4977702 GCF_001194135.2 Octopus bimaculoides
TATGTATATATGTATATATATATATTTAAGACTTCGTTGTGATCTGAACAGAACCGCTTCTGACACAGAGAATCGGGACCCCTTTTCGTCATTCTATTTTCCTTGCTGGAAGGGTTCCTAACCCATGAGCAAAGAGGGGTTAGATGATGGCGGTGGTGTTTTCAAAGGGATGGCATGTGTAACCTGATCACCTCTGCCGATCAAACTTTCAACCCATGCGCTCCAACACTGATTCTGCCCAAATTTGACGTCATGTTACTTAGTTTGGTTTGAAATAAAGAACTTGATTAGCTTAATAATCCCAACTTAATCCCGGGCAAAGCCGGGCTATACTGCTAGTATATATATATATACATACATGCATACACACAAGCATATACATATATGTATTTATATACATACATTCATACATGCATACATATATACATACATACACACACACACACACACACACACACACACACACACACACACACACACACACACACACACACACACACACACACACACACACACACACACACACACACACATATATATATATACATGACTGCTACTTTATTTCATCGTTTCCAAAAGGATGGAATTTAAAGTCGATCTCGTCAGAGCTTGAAACCATCGCGTAAACAGACTTAACTAAATATCAGAAAACATTTTCTCTGATGTTGCTCTACCAGTTCAGCTTAATTAGGACTTATATAATGATAACACCAATTCTTATTATACTACAGTTGCTACGTACAGAAACTAAACAAATTTAATGATGTGTTTTTATGTTTTTTGCCTATTGAATTGCAAAGTAACAATACTCCTGATCAATAAATATAAATTCGTAATAGTGATGATAAAATGTATTATTGATATTTACGCTCTGTTCTGTAATTGGACATGGCAATAATATTTAAATATTTCTACAGCTGTTACTTTTATGGCTCTATATGTTCTATCTTTATTTTCTTCTGTTTTTCTTTTATCTGAACGTTGAGAAGCCTGATACATGTAGTTATATATAATCGTACAAGTGTATTTAGATTAATATGTATGTACATATGTGTATGTGTGTGTATGTGTGTGTATGAGTGTGTACATGCATGCACGTATGAGTATGTGTAGATATATGCATATATATACATATATACATACATGCATACATGGTGGTTGTCTACTCCCTATTCAGAGTTTCACCACCTCCTGTACCTGTACCTTAGGACCATTTCTTATATAATAAGTTTAGATAATTTATGGATTCATATAAACCCTATTTTATGTTACTAATTGTTGTGGTTATGGTTTGTAGTAGTAGAATGTGTATAAAGAAGCACGTGATTATAAAGGATATATAACATATTTAGAATAAGATTAAACTAGGTTGTTTATAAAATGATTAATTAAATAAATAAATTAATGAAAATAGATTACATTATATATATATATATATATATATATATATATATATGTATGTATGTATGTATACACACCCTCCTATCACACACCTACACCCGCACATATACAAACATATGCATATCCGTATAAACGAAGGAGGCCTGAAAGTCGCACATATGTACCTGTGTCTGAAGCTTAATATGTGATTGTTGAATCACTGGAATAAACGAAAATCTACCAAATTATCCAGTTATATATGGTTCTTAAAAGAACAATGTGTCAACTACAGGATTTACTGGACCATCCATCCATCCATCCATCCATCCATCCATCCATCCATCCATCCATCCATACATACATACATACATACATAATACTAAGATATATACAAGCAAAGCGCAGAAATATTAACACTACGGAATAAGCCAAATGGAAAAAATGTTAGCTATTCTAAAAGACCTTCTTAGTTACATTACTTTAAATAGAATGAAATTTGCAAGGATAGGAAGTTTAAGTACTTACTGCAATGCATTACGAAAGAATTTTTCGGTAATATAGTCTCTACAGTTGGAATTTTCGAATGCCAGGTAAAATTTATATTCCTCTTCTAACTTTCTGAAACATTGCTCTTCATTCTTTCTTTTACAGACTTTAGTACCGCATCCACCATAAATATCAACCTGGATATATTTGGCAAGTTCTTTAGCATAGTCTGTTCGGTTGTTGTTAGGATAGCAGTTGGATACGAACCAAGCGACCTTTTTCGGTTTTCCCATTGCATAATTTCGGACTTGTTCTTTTTGTGTTATCAACGAATTGAAATAACGAAATCTACTGTATGGATATGCAATCGTACTGTCCGGACGATATGTAATCGTCCAGTTGATACTGTTACTTAGATGTTTTATTGGCGGGCTGAAAACTGGACACTCGTGAGTCATGAACATCCATATTTGGTTCCTGTGCACTAGTTTTCGTGATAAGCGTACTCTCTCAATAAAGAAAATAGCGTCTACGCTTTTTTCCTCAGATTTGTTGTATGTGACTAAACATGTATTAACTGGACATTTATATTCCAGGAAACTTCCTTGATTTTTTTTCAATGGTTTCAACCACGATAGATTGTCTATTAATAATTTTTTATACTGTTGTCTAAGTGGTTTTAATTTTCCATCAGCATCTGACTGACTTTGTTTCGTTTTCTTCCATTTATCATTTTTCCGTGTTTTCTCTGTAGGTAGAACATATTTCAGTTGAGCTTCGATACGAACATCGCGCTTGTTGATTGGAAAAAGCAAGGCAGCATTGTAGGAAACTGATTGCCTAGTGAGTAAAGTCCCGTTCCCCAAATTTTCAGGATTCTTGTGATAATATTCAAATTGATAGTTGTATTTATATAAAAGAATATTTACTGTTATGATAAAGAGACAGAAGGAAATGATTGTGCGTTGGACTCTCATTCTTTGTCTAGGGTGATGTGAATACTTTGAATTAGTTACTAGTGTGGCAGTAAGTTTTCTTTGAATTGGGCAATACACTTCCTTCGCAATAGTGGAGATGGGAGCTGCTTTTTATAAAGATATACAACAAACTGTTATGATCTTCTTTACCAATGAAAAATTAGGCAGTCATTATAATGTCGACGCTTTGCTGTGTATATAACCGTCAAACCTCTCTCAAAACACACCTGAACATCTTAAACAGAGCCGGACGCTATAGTTCTTGTGAATTAAGTGTGAAAATATGAGAGCGCGAAGAGAGTAGACCTGTCATTAAACAACACCAACAAAATCTAAAGTCTTATAGCATAGCTCCCACGTCTACGTGATAACGATTATCACTTCATTTTATCTAATACCAGGATCGATAATACCAGGTGTGATCTCGCTAACA
>NC_068985.1:4982360-4989011 GCF_001194135.2 Octopus bimaculoides
GAAATGGAAAAACTTTCAAAATACAAAGACCTGGAAATGGAGACAACTCGAATGTGGAGTCTAAAAACAGAAACAATTCCTATCATAGTAGGTGCCTTAGGTATAATAAAAAAATATTCAGACAAATACATAACAAAAACACCAGGACTTACAAATATATATAACATACAGAAAATTGCACTACTGGGTACTGCACACATCCTACGCAAAACACTTTCAATACAGTAAACATAAGAGCACCACAGCAAACCACAGCACATACCCAAGGCGCACAGAGCTGCGCTCGGTAGTGAAGTGAAAGCACGTTATAAAAATAAAACTACTGAACAATAATAATAATAATAATAATAACAATCCTTTCTACTATAGACACCAGGCCTGAAATTTTTGGGGAGGGGCTAGTCGATTACATCGACTCCGAAAGAATGAAAGGCAAAGTCGACCTCGGCGGAATTTGAACTCAGAGCGTAAGGACGGACAAACTACCGCTAAGCATTTCGCCCGGCGTGCTAACGTTTCTGCCAGCTCGTCGTCTTAAGAAGGAGGAAGAGTGCTTACAGCACCTAGGTTTCCTAAGCGGTGACACATCTGCGTACTAACTAGTGGACGAGAATCGGTGCTTTCAACGTGATGTAGTAGTAAACAACAACGACATCATCAGCAACAACAACAACAATAATAATAATAGTAATAATAATAATGATCGTAACTGATTGGAAGTGTTATCATGTACATTGTTTTGTCTTGGTATAAAAGACGGGCTACAGCAAATATTCTGCTCAATACCACAGATTTGCTTGTCAGTTGCTTGACCTTAACCAGTTGAGCTTGTCCCTTACTGGCTGACGATATGTGCATCTCTGATCATGAGCAGAAGTAGTGGGTGAGCATCATAGCTATCTATTGAGAGGAATTATTTGTGGTTTGAATAATTTACCTCTGGAAACATGGGTGTTTTGTACATCATCCTTAAACAACCCTTATTCAGGGACCTTTTAAGTGGGATGGGCTACTCGACCTGAAGAAAATTCTAACTGGGCCCCACCTGCCAGGTCATGCTTTGTTAATCTTGATATGAGATCACCATGTCGTGCACATATGGTTGTGATACATGTACCCAGTGCACCCTTACCAGACGGGTAGTCATGATGGCTATACTGGGCTTCGTATATTTGTACCTCAGTGTCACTTTGATGGAATGCACTGCTCTCTCACTCAATAGTAATAAGAACCTGTTTATTGCTTTTGTGGAGGTCTTATAGCACAGTTCTATCTGCATCATTCCTCTTTCCCCTTACTTTTAGATAGGTACAGACGACCAACGTCTGCTTTTGGGTAGTGCATGTTCTTGGAAGTTAGTAGTTTTCTTGTATTCCTGTCCAGCTGTTGGAGCTCTGTAGGATTCCAGTTAATGATGTTAAAACTCTATTGGACGACTGGAAACGGCAGGTTGTTAATGGCTTCGATGTGAATTTTGGAGTTGAGTTCAGTTTTTCGTATAAGTCTGTAGTACTCCTTTCTTATTTTTTTCTTTCATAGCAGCATGTTGTATGCCATCTCTTTCGTTTATCCCCAGGTATAACTTTCTTGTGGGTCAAGTTCCTTGATGATATCATCGGTTTCTAACTTAATGGAAGCTGTTTACTTGAGCTTGCCTCTTATAAAAGTTGCTTTAGCACACTTATCGAGGCCAAAGTCCATCCCGATGTCATTGCTGAACATTCTTTAGCTGTTGCTAACAGCCTTACTAGCTCTTCGTCATTTCTCGCAAACAGCTTCAGATCATCCATATAAAACAGATGGTTTATTGTAGTATTATAAACTTTGTACCCGTACCTAGTGGTATTCAGTTCGTTTGAGAGAGGGATCAGTGCTATACAAAAGAGTAACGGGGAGAGGGAGTCACCTTGAAAGATGCCTCGTTTGATGTTGATGTTTGTTATGGCGAAGATTGTGCACAAGGGTGTAAGAACAGCGTTACCCAAGTAATTACTTGGATATGGTTATCTAAAATAACCTTTCGCAGAATTAATATGTTCACACAGAACGACAGAACGCACTCCGTACTACTCCAAACGTAGTTACGATATTAAGCTAACATAGTAACTAATACGAACGGTCAACACTGTCAACTACTGACAATCCACACAGATTCTTTATTTTACTGAAATGCGTCAGTCCATTTTCAGTTACATCCTCTTTATCACAGGATTCGCTGAAGTATGTTTCACCGGCGCCAGATCATAACAGCACAGTTATATTATCTATGTCACAGGATTGGCTGGAATATCCTTGCAGCTCACTGCAATCACGGAAGTCATATGAAAGGTCAAATAGAAGAGTGTTTGAGGAGGAGCGCAATTTCATAACAGAAGGGCAACCCTGGCGCAGTACACCAAATCGATCCTGTTTCAATATATTAAGAAATACATACACGTCGTTGTCGGATATTTTATCAATTCCATCGATCTCCAGAGATACAATATGAGATCAGCTAGCTCAGTGCAATCATATCGGTCACCTGGAAGAAGATGAGTCTCTTCACCTATAACACCTTCGCTACAGAAAATTTCGAACTCACTGATACCTCGACGCCTTTTATTTTCATCGGCTCTTTTTTATCCTGTTGCAGAATCTTTTTCAAAGGATTCACTGGAAGTTGCTCCTAGTTGACTTCCAGGAGACATGTTACAACACTTATGGAACAAGGGAACAACACGCTGCCGGGAATCGAACTCACGACCCTGTAATCGTGAGCAGAATACCCAAACCACTAAGCCATGCATTGTCACCTTCCTCTACACAGGCTTATGTACACTCCAGAACGGCGATGTTCCGTAGCTATTCTGAATTGCCATAGTCATCGCCTATCAGGAAAAAGGGCAACCTACCTTTTATTTTTTTTACGTCAGTTCACAGTCTGGTACCAACTCCCGCAGAGAGTAGATAAGGATCTATTTAACAGTTTGGGCTCTTCGCTACCGTCTATATCAGGCAATTGCACCTGAGTGCTCATTTTATTTCACCTGCAGGCTGGTATATTCGTATGTACAAATATAGTAAATTTTTCAGTTTTAAAATTTATACAATATTCGTATGCTTATTTCAACCAAAGTAAGTGTGACCCGAATATGACACATCTTTCACAGTAACCCCTATCAAAGTCTACTTTTGACACCCTTCCTAGCATGTTTGACTGCAAGCAAGCAATAACAAACTTCCGTTATCAAACCAGAAAAACTGTCTCCACCAATCCTATTTTTTTTACACAACTAATTCGTCTTTCTGCCTACATTACACGTAATTTTTATTTACATTATCCCACCAACCAAAAGCAAATCCTGCTAAAACACCGTATATAAGATCCAAAGCAGACATTTCTCCGCATTGTGTGCAAGGAATCCTACATAAGCGTTAACACCTCAAAACTTATGCTCACAAGAATCTACAAACACGGGCATTCCAATATTTCGATGATTAAGTACAATTGGGGTAAAAACTACTTTATTGTGAGGGAGATTCGTGGTCCAGTCTTAACACATTCGTTTTATAGAAAAAATACAAGCTAAAACTTATGGTTTTTCAAGTTCAGGTGTGACAACTAAAGATAAACAACAGTAAAACTGCTTTAATGTCTCATCGCTTACGCTATTCTCTGTAAACTCGTTGATATTGATGAAATTCATGTACAAATAAGGTACATCATGTAGGAGACGCTAGGTAAAAGACAATACTGAAAATGATCACTTTCAGTAATCAAAAATACATATTGTGACTGACTAATCTACTATATATACACCTATATATATATATATATATATATATATATGTATGTATGTATATATCGCTTACGCTATTTTCTGTAAACTCGTTGATATTGATGAAAGTCATGTACAAATAATCCTTTCCACTGGAGGTACAAGGCCTCAAATATAGGAGCAGAGGATTAGTCGATTACATCGATCCCCAGTACACAACTGGTACTTAATTTATCGGTCCCAAAAGGATGAAAGACAAAGTCGACTTCTGCGGAATTTGATCTCAGAATGTAGCGGCAGACGAAATACCGCCAAGCATTTCACCCGGCGTGCTAACGATTCTGCCAGCACGCCGCCTTAGTCATGTACAAATAATGTACTTCATGTGGGAGATGCTGAAAAAGTCACTTTCAGTAATCAAAAATACAAATTGTGACTGACTAATCTACTACTGTTCATCAAAAAAAGCTGATTTAGTATTCTGCTTTGGGGCAGCATTTGATGAATGTCCTCCATTTTTATTGATATAGAACATTTAAAACCGGGCGCAAATGCAAAGGCTCAGGCGTGGCTGTCTGGTAAGAAGTTTGCTTCCCAACCACATATGGTTCTGAGTTCAGTCCCACTGCGTGGTACCTTGTGAGTGGATTTGGTAGACGGAAACTGAAATTACACATACACATACACACTCATACACACACATGTATGTATGTATGTATGTATGTATGTATGTATGTATGTATGTATGTACAAATTTGTATGTTTTATGTATGTATTCTCATGCATTTAGTTACATATCTAGACATGCTCATATATATTTAAATGCTAAACTTCTGGAAAGTTTTACAGATTTTTACAGTTCCAGTGATGAATTAGATCTATAGTCTTCGAATTAGCATTCTCCTTTCTGGTTTTGAGAAGCTTAATTTCTCAAGATAGTTATTTAAACAGTGTGTTACATATCCCATAGTGGTGTATGTTCAGGAGAAAGGGTGAGTGGACGAAACCGTATTGACGAACTGGTTAAACGACGTGTGGTTCAAGCGCCCAGGGGCTATGCTTAATTCAAAGTCGCTTCTTGTATGGGATATGTTCAGAGCTCATCTGATCGACAGCATAAAAAAATAAAGGAGCGTCGTACCTACCAAGCTGTGACTCCATCTTTGCTTTAGCCACTCGACATGTCAGTGAACAAGCCTTTTAAGGTGAATATGCGCGCCAAGTGGAGTGAATGGATGGTTAATGGTGATAAGAAAATGACAAAGACTGTGAACTTTAAACGCCCCGACCGTAAGACTGTTTGCCAATGGGTGATAGATTAATGGGCTGAAATGCGGGATCTCAAATTCCGTGGATGGTTGGGAAGACTTCGAGCTATATAATGACTTCACGGGAACTAGCCCGCAGATTTAGAAAAATCCTGAAGGATACGAATTTGAACATAAAAGTCATAGAAAAACCAGGGAAATCCTTCAGGTCAATAACATGCAAAACATACCCGTTCAGAAAGACCAAGTGTGTAGAGGAGAACTGTGTAGTGCGCAAATATAGCTCTGGTGACAACTGCAAAACCAGAAATGTAATTTACCGAAGAAACTGCATGGATGGTGATTTTATAAACCGGAAGACTGCATACATAGGTGAAACGGCGAAAAGTTTTGCACGCGTATAAATGGACGCGTATAGAGGGAATACAAGGATCAAAGACAAGCCTCGATACTCTACCAGCATGCCAAAAAAACAACATGGTGGTGTGCTGAACCGGATTAGTATAGAAATCCTGTCTAGACACCCGGAAAACGCATCGCTACGACAGATACGAGAGTCAGTCTTCATCAACGAAACACGACCGGTTTTGAATAGTAAATAGAAAAAGGCCTTACAAAGACAAATGGACGAACACACACACACACACACACACACACACACACACACACACACACACACACACACACACACACACACACACACACACACACACACACACACACACACACACACACACGAACGGACATACACATACACATACACATACACATACACACACATATGCGAAGACGCAACGACACAGACATGCCCTCATGCCAACACGGATGCACACACATACACATACGCACACATACACGGAAGCTTGCATACAGAAGTACACACGTACACACGTATACACAGGAATTCACACACATACGAACGCTCACTCATACACACGAAAACACGCGCAATGACACTTACACACACACATAAAAACAAACTGAGACATGCCCACTCACACACACGGACACGCACACACAGACACACACAGACATACTTACGCACATACAGACACACACAGACATACTTACGCACATACAGACATCAATTTATTCGAGAGAAACGTCATATGGATGAACGTGTGCGTTTACGGAGAAAACAAAGAGAAAGCCAAAATAGCTATTTGATGTATATAAAAATAATATAAGTCAGTATTAAAAACAAACAAACAAACTAACACTGACACAGCTACAGATGCACACACTTACGTATAAATACGCACACATGCAGACATACACACACTCACATACTCACCTCGGACAGATCCTGGACAAATCCCAACGCTGGAACATCAGTTCAAAAGAAACGGAAGTAGAGGGACATGTCACTGATGAGATTGCAACAATGCGATGAAATAATTATTTGACAAAAACAAAAAACAAAAACAAAAACACGAACAATACTGAACAATAAGAATAAAGGACCGAACCAGTGCGTGTGTTTATTATTACCGGCATAATGACCCAGCCAAGGTTCAATAGTATTTCGTTTAACACCTAAATTCTCATCAGGAATCTTGCAAACCAAATACAAATACGAACTATATACATACATACACACACACAAATATATATATATATATATA
>NC_068985.1:4990302-4993892 GCF_001194135.2 Octopus bimaculoides
TATATATATATATATGTATATATATATCACCCCAGGTGGAGGCGCGTGGTTTAGTGGCTAGGGTGTCAGTATCATAATCATAAGATTGTGGTATCGATTCCTGGACTGGGCGACGCGTTGTGTTCTTGAGCAAAACACTTCATTTCACGTTGCTCTAGTCCACTCAGCTGGCAAAAATGAGTAACGTTGTGATGGACTGGTGTCCCGCCCAGCTGAGGAGCACATACGCCATTGAACCCGGGAAACCGGGCCCATAAGCCTGGCTAGGCTTTAAAAGGCGCATTTATTTATATATCACCCCAGAGGTCATTCTCTAAAGGAATGAAGGGCACGACTGATCTCGATTACTGGAACCGCTTTGAAGCATTAAAACTCTATTCTCTCCCGCGCCGCCGGGAGCGATACATCATTTGCACGATGTGGTGAATATACCACCAGCATTGCCCAAACGACCTCAACATTAGCTTCAAAATTCATCCAAGGCTCAGACCACGGGCTATACGTCCCCTACTCAATTCAGGATCACAACACATAAATACACTGCAATATTTAACATTGCCCCGAAGCAGATCATAGAAGTAAAGGAATCCATCATCTTTAAACGGAATCTGGACAAATTACTTCAAGGAATACCAGATAAGCTGGATTCAACAAGAACTCCCAACTAGAATGGACCATGATACCACAAAACTTGACTTAAAAAGGATTTAGATAATTCTATGAGGTGGTGCTATTAAGTTAGACATGGCCTGGACCAACCTGTGGTCGAAACATATATATACATTATATATATAATAATAATAATATTAGGGATAAAAATCCAAATTTACAGGTAAAAACTCAATTAAATTCAATTTATTAAAAATTAAAATTAAATTAAGTTTCAAAATATAATATTATATTTATTTATTTATTTATTTATTTATTTATTTATATCAAAATAAGCAACAGGATATCAAGTAGTAATGCAGTACGACCGTTTCAAGAGGCTCCATTTAATTCAACGATGCAATCATCACATCAATTGAAATGCTGTGCTATCTTCAGCTGCACAAATATATATATATATATATATATATATATATATAAACATATATATATATGGAATTTCAACAGGTAGGATACATTAATATAATTTCTCTTAAATATGTTAACAAAGTAAGAAGATGGAAGAAATTCATGTTGTCGCTATTGTATATTAGCCATCTTATTCTGTTAAAATCTTTTAAGAAAAATTATATTAATGTATCCTACCTGTTGAAATTCCATATATATTTTTGCGTGCAGCTGAAGATAGCACTGCATTTAAATTGATGTAATGATTGCAGTGTTCAATTAAATGGATCCACTTGAAATGGTCATACTGCTTTACTACTTGATACCCTGCTGCTATTTTGATATTTTATTAATCTTTCTTCGAGCTGTGCGGATAAACCGGACTTGGTGCTTCAAATTAAGCACCTAATTCAACTGAATCTGTCTATCTATCTATCTATCTATCTATCTATCTATCTGTCTGTCTGTCTGTCTGTCTGTCTGTCTGTCTGTCTGCCTGCCTTTCTGTCTGCCTGTCTGTCTGCCTACCTGCCTGCCTGTCTATCTATCTGTCTGCCTGCCTGCCTGTCTATCTATCTATCTATCTATCTATCTATCTATCTATCTATCTATCTATCTATCTGTCTGTCTGTCTGTCTGTCTGTCTGTCTGTCTGTCTCTCTGTCTCTCTGTCTCTCTCTCTCTATCTCTCTCTCTCTCTCTCTCTCTCTCTCTCTCTCTCTCTCTCTCTCTCTCTCTCTCTCTCTCTCTCTCTTTCTCTCTCTCTATTGATATATAAGTGTTTGTGTTTGTGTGTGCCTTTGTCCACCACTACCACTTGATAACCGGTGCTGGTGTGTTAATGTCCCCGTTACATAGCGGTTCGACATAAGAGACCGATGCAATAAGTACCAAACCTTCAAAAATGAGTACCGGAGTCGATCCGTTTGACTAATATCCTTCAAGGCGATCCCCCAGCATGGCCGCATGCATGAAAAATGTAATAATATATGAATACACTAGTACACACACAGAAATACGCAAATATGCACATATACACACACATATATGTATAGACATATGCATGCGTGTATGTATGCATACACACACACGCACTCGCACACACATTCACGCGCACGTAGACACACGGAGAAACAGGCAGACACACTCACACACATGCACACATGCACACATACACACACACGCAAAGAAGTACATGCGCGCGCGCACACACACACACACACACAGAAACACGCATAGAGAGACACACATAGAGAAACACACATACACACACACACACACACATACACACACACACACATACACACACACACACACACATACACACACACACACACAAACAAAGCATATACTTACATAAAGCGATGATGGAAAATATTTTAACCAAGTTGAGATAACTCTGCAGTTCCCTCGAACTTGTAAACAGTTAATACGGAGTTGTCTCCCATGCCTCAATAATAACTTGTTCTCTCCCTTTCTACCTTAAGATATACCAGACTTTTAAAACAGAAAGTGATTTATTCAATTAGTGACATAATTATCGTCTCATTCCAGTATCTTCTGCCATCTTGTAAGACAATCCATTATTCCCTGCTGAAAGAATTCCTTGTCTTTACTCTGCGAAAATCTCTTCCAGGTGAATTTTTAAAATCTTTCTCAGATTTGAACGTCTGTCCATTCAATGAATTTTTAAAGAGACGAAAACAGGTAGAAATCTGAAGGTGCAAGATCGGATGAATATATGGAGGGCGGCAAAACTTCACAGCCAAATCCCAGTAACTTCTGCGACGTTTGTAAAGAAGTGTCCTGTCTTGCATTGTCTTTATAAAACAACAAAAACAACGCCACTGCGATTAGCAAGGACTGGACGCTTCTGATGGATCGCTGCATTTACTTTGTCCAGCTGGTCACAGTACACATGCGAAATGATGGTCCCTTGTAAAAGCCAACATCCTTTCAAACCCACGAAATTGAAAGCATAACATTGTTTGTGTGAATTCCTCCTTTGGAGACGGTTTATTATCGTTCACCGCACTTTCCTCTTTCATCGTATATTCTTCACATTGTTATTGACAATTAAATTTTCGTCTCCCGTCACCATTCTCTTTAAAAGAGATTCGTTTTCTTCATGTTCCTGCAATGAATCGCCAACAGAAATCCGTTAGGAATTTATGGACTGCTACTCTTCTGCGTAAAGGAAGGCTCGTTTGTTCGAGGTCTTGTAGACCTCAAAAAGAAAAAAAACACTATTATATATACCGTAAATCCTCGAGTATAATCCGCTCATTTTCCCCAAAATTTAAAGGTCAAAATTTCTAGTGCGTTCTATATACGAGGTTAAAAATGAAAATTATTTTCTAAGCAAAATTTTCTAAGTGATAAATATGAAAAGGCAATTTACTTAATATATATTTTTCACTGACGTTATTACTGTTATTTCTTTATTTTCTGCAAACAAAGTGCACAAAAAAGCTACACGTTTGTATTATGTTATATATACAATAATAATAAAGGACGTGACCGTATATACGTTT
>NC_068985.1:4994044-4997118 GCF_001194135.2 Octopus bimaculoides
ATATATACATATATATATATATATCTATATATATACAATCACCCTCCTAAAATCGTAACTCCACCGTCGTGGAGGCCTTCCGAGTGGTCGCTTCGCTCGTGCGAGTACCACTCGACAACTGCGCGGGTCCACAGATTATCGGTGCGCCGAACGACGTGTCCAGCCCATCTAAACTTGCTGCGTGTATATTCTACGATGACATCCCTCACGCTGGACTTCTGTCTGATGACCTCGCTACTGATGTGCTCTCTCAACGAGATTCCAAGCATTGACCTCTCCTTGGCTCTCTGAGCCGTTACCAATCTCTGTTCTTCTCTTTTTGTTTTAGCCCATGTTTCACTACCATGTAACATTGCAGGTAGAACTGTGCTATTTACGAGGTTGGCGCAGGTGGTCCTGTCCAACCTTCCCTTGAGTACATCCCTTATGCTATCAAACGCCTTCCATCCGGCCCTTATTCTCCGCGAGATTTCCTTTTCGATGTCTCGACACATATTCACTTCCTGTTCCAGGTAGACATATTCCTTTACCTCCTCTATTTCCCCACTGCCGACCACCATTCGACCTGTTGGTACATTGTCGGATCGCATGAACTTCGTTTTCATGCGGTTCATCTTGAGACCTACCGCAGAGCTTTTGATATCGAGCTCCGTCAGCATGGTCTGAAGCTGATCCGTGGTTTCAGCGATGATTACGATGTCGTCACCGAAACGGAGGCGGGTGAGCAGCTCACCATTGATGTTGACACCGCCTTGACAGTCGATGCCTCTGATGATCTGCCCAAGACATGCGGTGAAAAGTTTTGGAGAGATCGTATCTCCTTGCTTCACTCCCTTCTCGACTGGTACTCGTACGGGTGATGACAGCAGAGCTATGTCGGTGATGCATTCGGAATTTGCCTTCCTGAGCAGTTGCACATATTGCGCCTCGACTCCTTGCCTAAGATGGACCTGGGTATCGCCGAACTCAGCACCGAAACGAGATCGACTACATCCTGGTCGATAAGCAGCGCATATTACATGACGTCTCCGTCGTGACGCCATTCAACACCGGCAGCGATCATCGTCTGGTGAGGGCGAGGGTCGTCATCGACGGGACGAGGGGGAAGAAGGCCCTGCATTTGGCGTCGAAGGGAAAACGCGTCCGAATCTTCAACGAGGCGAAGCTGCAGGAAGCCATCATACAGGAAACCTGGTGCAAACGAGACGGCATTGACGATGACTACAACTCACTGATAGGGAAACTGACGGAGTGTTTAAGGAAGGCTAAGGGAGTGTGTCTGAGAGAGAAGAAGGGAAGAGTCTCGGAGGAAATTACGAAGTTACTGGAGAAGAGGAAAAATATGAAGAGGACTATTGAAGATCAGCTTGAATATTCCCTTCTCAGCAGAGTGATTCGTTAGCAACTGAAGAGAGACTTTGAGGCATAACGGATTGAGAAGCTCCTGAAGGCTGCAGAGAAAAAGAAGAGCCTCAAGAAATGCAAGAGGGACATGGCACTATATAGATTGGAGGTGATGGACCTGAAGAATACAGATGGAGTACCGGTCAACGATAAGAGCGAGATGGAAAAAAGTTTGCGAAGACTTTTACACCAAACTCTTCAAGTCTACCAGAAATGTCCAGCCGTTACCATCACTCCAACAGGAAGAAAATGTGCCACCTATCCTTGTCAGTGATGTCGAAAGAGCCATGGAATTGATGAAAAATGGAAAGGCACCAGAGAAAGAAGGTATAACATCGGAGGTGTTACGATCAGGCAGAGAGCAGCTCTGGAAAATCCTCGCCGAGCGATTCACGCACTACCGAGACGATGGAAGAATTCCCTCGCAGTGGAATGAATCAAATACCATCCTGCTATATAAGAAGGGCAATAGAAAAGATCTAAAGAACTACCGACCCATATGCCTGTTGTCTCACGTGTACAAGCTGTTCACAAAGATAATTCTGAACAGGTTGTCACGTCATCTCGACGAACAAAAACCGAGGGAGCAAGCCGGCTTCCGGAAGAACTACTGCACGATGGATCATATATTTACTCTAACGCAACTGCTTGAGTGAGCGAATGAGTACAAGCTGCCTCTTTGCGTTGCGTTAGTAGAGTGTGAGAACGCCTTCGACAGCATCGAAACCAACGCAGTGCTGAACTCACTACTGAGCCTATATCTCATAATATTTGAGTCTGTTATTCTTGTATGTCTTTCTCAGTATACTTCTTTATTGCAATATGAACACTTCTGTGTGTTTGCAGAGTTTTAGTCTCATAAATTTTACCTATATTAGTAATTAATATCATACACGATTAACCTCAGTAATGGTTATCAAAAATAAAATGAGATTTCAAGAGACAGAGGGAAGCCATTAACTTGCAATGTATATAGTAAATTCACAACTTTTATCTTCATTAATTTTTAAAAATCATTTCACTGTTAAAAGCTTATAAAATCCAGTTTTAGAATAAAAGTTATAATTATGATTAGTTTAGTTGAGATACCTCACTCACAACTTAGATGGGCGTTAAGCATAACAACTGCTTAAAACCAACGAACTAGAAAAGAAAAGAAAAAACGGGGAAGAAACACTACAGTAAAGAAATCACGCACACACACACACACACGCACGGGGGCGCACGCACACACGCGCACACACACACACACACACACACACATCACTTCAATATTTTTCCGTAAGTTCCCATAACTCTACACTTCACTGAAAATCAAACTTGTCCAGAGTTGTCTCCCATCACTGACTCCATATTATCGTTACATGATACTTAACGTATATTGAATGTTCTCAATGTACGGAATATGCCCCGTTCTACGTTCTTCTCACATATCATATAGGAGTAGATGTGTAAGAAAAGAAGCTTGCTTTCCAATCATATGATTCCAGGTTCAGTCTCATTGGGTGGAACTTTGGGCAAGTATCTTCTACTATATCCTCTGGCCGACCAAAGCCTTGTGAGTGGATTTGGTAGACAGAAACCGAAAGAAGTCCGTCGTACATACATACATACATACATACATACATGTATATATATATATATATATATATATATATATATATATATAT
>NC_068985.1:4997675-5003511 GCF_001194135.2 Octopus bimaculoides
TCGGCGGAATTTGAACTCAGAACGTAAAGACAGACGAAACACCGCTAAGCATTTCGTCCGACGTGCTAACGTTTCTTATTTCTTTATTGCCCACAAGGGGCTAAGCATAGAGGGGACAAACAAGTACAGACAAAGGGATTAAGTCGATTACATCGACCCCAGTGCGTAACTGGTACTCAATTTATCGACTTCAAAAGGATGAAAGGCAAAGCCGACCTCGGCGGAATTTGAACTCAGAACGTAAAGACAGGCGAAATATTGCTAAGCATTTAGCCCGGTGTGCTAACCACTCTGCCAGCTCGCCGCCTTCAACCCATTCCAAGGATATTAAAATGTTTTCCGATCTACTTTGCAAAATGAAAAAGAAAAATTTGATATATTTTCATATTTCATCTTCTTTTACTTGTTTCAGTTACTGTACTGCGATCCTACTGGAGCATCGATTTGAGGTGCCTGGAGCCTGGCCACATTAAAAAGAATTTCTCCCAGGACCAAGGTAAGGCCCTGGGACAGGTTATAAAAGAGGTGCCCTTCGCTTCCCCATTCGAGAGAGAGACGGAGGAAGTCGAGGAGGTGGAAACCTCCTCGAAAAAAGGGAGAAAACGAAAGAAGGTGACAACAATAGTTGCTCACCGAAGGATTCGCAAGCTGCAGGAGAGGAGAAGGACCTTTCAGCCAGAACGATAGAGGCCCCTACTCCCGTGGCCCAAAAGAAAAGAAGGAAGAAGAGGAAGAACGGGACGCGGCCAGCGGATGTTAGCATACTGCCGGCCCATGTCCCGATGCCCCGTCGTTGGGAATTGTGCCAATGACGGAGGAGGTACCGACGGTGGAAGCTGAGGCCCCTCCCAGAGAAGACGATGAGGAGTGCATCGTCGACGAATTGCAGGGGATGTAGAGAGCTATTTGGACAGCCATGTGGACTGGGAGCGAATACAATCCGGCTGCATGGTCTGTCCAAGTTGGCCTCCGCAGGTGGTTGCGGAGGTGATAAGGAAGAGGGAATCGTTCTAAGTGATAATTTCCTTTTCCAAGAGGGAGTTCTCATTTCTTTCCTTTCGCCCCGATCTGTCGCTGCGGGTTTACCTGCAGGCGGCGGGGAACTAACCGGGGTTGTGGATTGCCTCTTTTTATGATATTTGTGATTTTTGTGACATTTATTTGTAATAAAAGTGATTAAAACGAAAGAACAGTGAATCCGAAGCGTTCATCGGTCGCCGGGTGCCGGCGCTCCTCTCATCTGTCTCATTTTGTCTATCATTTCATCTCATTTTGCATTGTCGTCCAGCCTGCATTGCTACTGCAACTCTTGCTTACCAACCACATGGTTCCGGGTTCAATCCTACTGCGTGGCATCTTGGGCAGGTGCCTTCAACTATAGCCTCGGGCCGACCAAAGCCTTGTGAGTGGATTTGGTAGATGGAAACTGAAAGAAGCCCCTCGTATATATATATATATATATATATATATATATATATATATATATATATATATATATATATATGTGTGTGTGTGTGTGTGTGTGTGTGTGTGTTTGTCCTCTCACCATCGCTTGACAATCAATGTTGGTGAGTTCACGTCCATGTAAATTAGCGGTTCGGCAAAAAAGACAGATAGAATAAGTACTAGGCTTACAAAGAATAAGTACTGGGGGCGATTTGTTCGACTAAAGGCGGTGCTCCAGCATGGCCGCAGTCAAATGACTGAAACAAATAAATGAATAAAAGAAAAGAAAAGAAAGAAAATGCAAATAGTCTGTACAACGGAAAAAAAATGGAATATGCAAATTACAGATATTCAGATTAATAGGCGGTAATGTATATAGTTGATGACAACGATTCAAATACCAGGTATTACATTAAAAGTTTGACGGGCAGAATAATGGTGAACTTTATAAATTAAATCTAAAATAATTCTAAGTGTAATTTACAATAGGATCTAATCACTAATTGACACACATTCTCTTACCAAAAGATGGTGAAAGACACGGAAATCATCCTAAAAAAAGGTAATTATTAAATAAATATTTTCACCGATGTCTACAATTGACAATCAGTTCATTACAGTTATTTAATAATGTCAGTGATCAGCTGACACTATTAAATAAAAACGATAGCCATGTCTGTGATGGAGAGGGGCGGAATCAGTAATAGCTCACTTGAATTGAAATTTCACTTCGACTTTAATTTAGAGATATATTCTGCTAACGAATTAAAAAGTCCGAACTTCTTATTAAACGAGTGATGATGTACAGAGATTCACTTTTCAACAAAGATGGCTGTAGAACTTTATATTTTTCAAATTTATTTTTGAGCTTGTGCCATGTGTGTATGTTTGTGTATATTCTTTTGTACTCTAGGCACAAGGCCCGAAATTTTTAGAGGAAGGGGGCAGTCGATTAGATCGACCCCGTTATGCAACTGGTACTTAATTTATCGACCCCGAAAAGATGAAAGCAAAGTCGGCGGAATTTGAACTCAAAACGTAACGGCAGACGAAATACCGCTAAGCATTTCGCCCGGCGTGCTAACGTTTCTGCCAGCTCGCCGCCTTGTGCCGCGTATTTATTAAAACACATTTTCTAGTGCACAGTTCCTATCTCAAGGACACATCCAAGACGCCTTATGAATGCTATTAGTCGGAGGAGCCAAAATGTCATTATGTATTTGAGAAGATCTACTGGAGTGCAAATAACTTATACTAGAACGAGGCCCACAGGCACAATTAGTCACTGTTTCCTCGGTCAGAGAAATTTCAATTATTAAGCACCGATTTCAATTTATCGGGTGCTGCTTGATCTATACTTGGAGTATACTTACTCGCATTCCTTATTGTAGCTGGACTTTGGTGCTGCGAAAAATAAGGACAGCGGAGTGATTGGTAGAATCGGTAGATCGTTGGACATATATTCTCTGAACATTATTTACATTATTTACATTTGAAGGATATTTGTCCTCATCAACGTTTCGGCTGATATACCCTCCAGCCTTCATCAGGTGTCTTGGGGAAATTTCGAATCTGGGTTCTCATTCCTAAGGTATTTTTAGATGTTGTTGTTATTATTATTATTATTATTAATATTATTATTATTATTATTCAGGTCACTGCCTGGAATCGAATTCGGAATCTTGGGATTAGTAGCCCGCGCTCTTAACCACTACGCCATATGCCCGTGGGCATATCAGCCGAAACGTTGTGTTATCAACAAACAAGATGAGGACAAATATCCGTCAAATGTAAATACTGTAAACAATGTACATAATTCCTCATCTCTTAAATATAGAACTGTATTATATATTTTCTGAAAGTATGTAGTTGCGTTTTCTCGCGTTCCGAGCCCAAATTCCGCTGTGGTTCGTTCTGCTTTTCTCTCCTACCGTAGATTATTTAAAAAAAAAAAAAAAAAAAAAAAAAAAAAAAAAAAAAGAATAAAAACATAAAATGGTGGTGATGGAGTGAATGTCTGTCGATTGAGTAGTTTGAATCTAACAGAACTCACAATAATTGCCGATTAAGAGGAGTAGAGAGTTTAAGTGGATATTTTTAAATAAAAAATCTTGCGGTGAAAAATTTCGCAAAAGTTTTAGCAATAGAATTTCTCACTAAAATAGAGAAATGAAGGTTATACCACTAAATATTCTTCCTCCTTTTAAGTTTATCCCGAAAGAGCTTTCTCTGGTAGCATGGCAAATGTCCTACCATTGGAGCAAAAAACATCCTTCGAATTTCTTTATCCGTTTAAGAAACAATATTCTTATCAACGAGAAGTGCGTGTTGTTGACGTCTTAAGAATTTATGAGCTTTCGAGAGAAAATTAAATTAATATTTTTTGTAAGAGTGGATCTTGAAGCACATAACGCTATAAAAAAACCCTTTGACTTTTCTATTCAAGAGGTTTTTAATCCAATAATTACATACAAATATCTATAGATCTAAGTACTTCGAGATCCCCTGTTCCAAAAGATAATTATTTTACATTCCCTCGAAAGTTTATAAAATTTTTATGACGTCAACTATATGTGTGTGTGTGTGTGCGCGCGTGGATTCCACCAAGACAACCAATAAAAGAACTTTAAAACATCTGGCCCGTTCTCTGTTCGCCTCAATGCACACAACTTTGTTTCGTTTTCTGTGCTTTGTTTCTTTTTATACTTTGTGGCTCCTTATTACTTTGCCTTTACACATTTAACAGGTTTTGTTTTTCTTTCCTGGGTCGGTTTGATGACGTAATATTCGTGTTTGTCGTCTTGACGTCATAATCTCCAAACACCAGTTGCATTATATTCGCCCGAACACACCGTGCATATATATGTATATACTATATGGAGAATTTATAGAGTGAAGTTCCATAAATCCCAACAATTTTGTTAAATATGGTGGAGACAAGTTGTGAAAATCTATAAGAAGTTTAATAAATTTTAACATGTTTCCTCCATTCTTAACAAAATTGATGGGATTTACGGAACTTCATTCCAGAAATTCACCATACATTATATGCAAGTACTACCTTCATGTCTTCGCAAATTTACGCCTGTAAACTCCCAGCAAAGTATGAAGAATCAACATTAGAAATCTTTTTTGGAAACCTCCAATTAAAGGAAGAATCTACATTCAACCTTTATACACCTGTAAATAATTGGTAATGTGAAGAAACAAAAGACCTGGTAATTCAATCCGCAAACATGACTCCGATTACAGATGGATTCAAAAGACAATTGTAAATGATAAATTAAAAATATATAAATACACAGACTTTAAAAAAAAAATCTATAAATAAATATATTAAAAATATATATGTGTAAAGTAATAGATTTAAAAAAACCCTCCGGATTCAGACATAAAAACGTTAAGACATGCGTGTATAGGTAAAAATACTGAAGAAAGTCTGAAGTGGTGATGGAAGCGAACTAAAAGATACAATGAGGAGCGAAGTTAAAATTAATTAAAGTTGGGTATCAACGGCCGTTTCTGGGGGTTCATTGCAGGAAAAAATAAGGGGATATAATACTCATTATTTGGCAATTCTTTTTTCTTCTTTAATCTATCATATACAATTGTCTTTTAAATGCATCACCATATATATATATATGAATATGTTATAATGGAATAATTACTACGATGCATTGTGTAGAATATATTGTGTAAACGATCGTGGGTAAGGACAAAGCAATGCGAAGTAAATGCAAAGTAAATCACAAGAAGACAAATATGTGGATTAATGGAGACTTATCTTACATAACTTGTATTTAATATTTCGGGGTTATGACCACATTTTCAAGAAATTGACGAATGTTGCCGATGTGCGTGTGTGGAGTGGACATGCGCAGAAAGGTGTTGCTATAGCAACCAGCTAGCTTCCTGTAACTCCCTTCTACTGTTGATCTCGGTGTGCTTTTTTGGTGTATGAGGATGGCCTCAGAGATCCTAAGGTTGCCCCTGTTCCGCTGTGTTGCTTTGGTGTGCACTACGAATTTCCGGCTCTGGTATTTCTGTAGATGTTTCTTCACGGAAAGTGTCTGCCTGCATGTGTTCATTAACGCGTACATGCAATTTTCTTGTCGTGCTTCCGATGTAGGACGCACCACATTTGCCACAGATAATCTCAAATACGACATGGGTCCTCTGGGGGCAGTTCGACGCTCACACACAAACGCACATCGGCAACATTCGTCTATTTCCTGAAAATGGGCTCATAACATCGAAATATTGAATACAATGTAAGTCTATATTAATCCACAAATTTGTTTTCTTATGATTTACCTTGCATTTACTTCGCATTGTTTTGGCCTTACCCACGATCCTTTATACAATATATATATATATATATATATATATA
>NC_068985.1:5004470-5005733 GCF_001194135.2 Octopus bimaculoides
ATATATATATATATATATATATATATATATATATAAGGGAACTCTTATGTATATATATCAGAAAATATACATAAGTCGAAACGATTTGTAGGCATTTTATGTTATTTTTAAAATAATTGTTTATGTTATATAATATTATGTTATATTATATTCATAGTATGTCATATAATATTATAATATAAATAAATTATTGAATTGTTAATACAATATCTCTATATTTAATTTATCTTTATTATTGAATTATACTAATATTTATATGGTATTCAGCTGAAGTACCAGTGAATTGGATGCTTAACACTCCCCTTTGAAGGAACTTTTCCTCAGTTTGTTATATATATATAACAAACAGATTAAGAGGAATGACCACCAAAGTGGATTCCTAATATGCTAAAGATAGACGTCAAATCGCCTAACCCCGGGTGAGCGTTCTGTGTCTAGTTCTGGAAATTGTGTTTTGTAAGCGACAGACTACGCTGTTGAGCTTGCAGATATTTACATTCGTAAATATTAACAAATGAAACCATGGTACGTAGGTAATCGTTTTTATTTCGTATACTTTCATTTGTCTTACTCATTTTTACATTCTGGCGTTTGCTGAAATATTTTTGAGAACACACTTTTCGTGGTAAGGCGATTTGACGTCTATCTTTAGCATATTATATATATCCCTTCATCGGAGACGGTGTGAGAAAATGGTTAAGCAATAGTTATTCTAGATAAGATATGAAATAGAGAGTGAAGTGGAGGAATGAAAATAGATTGTAGATCCATTATTTAGGCAGAATGGTATACATATAAGATTCCTGTACCTTGTGAGTTCCAATGGTATTTAAAATTGGTCATTGGAACTTACTCACAAGGTCCAGGAATCATATATGTATACCATTCTGCCTAAATAATGGATCTACAGCAATATCCCTGCATGCCTCACGTCTTATTTCATTCCTCCACTTCACTCTCTATTTCATATCTTCTCTAAAATAACTATTGCTTAACCATTTTCTCGCACCGTCTCTGATGAAGGGATATATATAATATCCCGGAAACAGCTGTAAGACCATCTATTTATAAATGTTCTGAAATATTTCACAGCCTTGGATTTTTATTTCATTCTGAAAATTTTTATATATATATACATGCTGATATATGACCTATGTTGGACTCCTCATTTGCATAATCACCGAATCTGGACCTTAACTATAGTCTGTCCATAGCACTTACTCAGTATTACCTGACACCTTTGGGTCTTCTTGACCCCATTAC
>NC_068985.1:5005897-5006719 GCF_001194135.2 Octopus bimaculoides
TATGACAGAAGAATGAATGGGACCTCAATATTATGTAAATAGAGGAATTTATCTGTAATATATGTGACAATTATTCGGTTGCCATAATAAAAGTCTGAGTTTCGGATGTCGGGGCGGAAACCTACTCCGGCATCTCGTCATTTATCAAAACAAACAAAAATTCTCCTTTAACTATATATTAAAATATGTAAAAAATATATGTAAAAGATAAAGAGATAAAAATGAATTTTTGTTTGTCTTAATAACTGACGAGATGCCGGAGCAATTTCCGCCCCGACATCCGAAACTCGGAGTTTTATTATGGCAACCGAATAATTGTCACATATTATATTACAGATATGCGTGTGTGAGTGTGCGCATTGTGTGTGTATGTGTTCACATGCACATACATACATGTATATGAACCTGTTCTATATGAGACATTTTGCAAAAAAAAAATTAAGTTGATGTTAGGCATTCGTGACATTTTAGTGCGATAGGGCAGATTGGCAAACGTGCATATGAATATTTTTAAGATGAAAATAGTTTTATTCACTGCTAATTTCTATTTATTAACAATCATTTGTACAAGTTTGGATCGTTATTAAAGTCATCAATCAGAAATTGTTCTGATATTCATTTCGATAAATAAAACTTTTCCAGTTCAGTTTGTCCGTGGCAACAGTATCTGTAAAAACTGAGAGTCGAACACACACGTAAATTGCTGTTGTCACAATTTTTACGATTGTATATTTGTTCACAATAACTATGTTCGCCAGAATTTATTCAATTCTCCTTCACCGAAGTTTAGTGTGTGTTTTCATATATATATATATATATATA
>NC_068985.1:5009249-5012588 GCF_001194135.2 Octopus bimaculoides
CATTATCTTATGATATATACTTTGTTTTATATTATACTTATTTACTGTGCTTTTACTAATCAATTTTTCTATATGTGACTGGATTTTCATGGATGAGTTCATGAACCTTGGTTCTTTTCTCTAAAACTATATATTTATATCTTATAGTGTGAAACTTAATTTAAATTTTTAATAAATTGAATTTAATTGAGTTTTTACCTGTAAATTTGGATTTTCTCCCTAATATTATTGTTTATATATATATATATATATATATATATATAAAGTATTTCGATGCAGAAAATGTGCTTTTTGCACAATATCATGTAAAATAATTAACGTATTGCGTATTCAGTAATTAATGTCTTTCATTATAACGGAATTAATGTAAAGGTTTGGAATACATTAATGGTGGATTGGAAGACTCGGTACGTAGAGAGCGCAACATTTTCCTTTGTTTTTGGTAACTTGGAAATGAACAAAAATATTTGGAAATGGATAAAAGAGTTAAAGTACTGTTGATATTTTTTCTTGAATATCAAGGGCTGATCCATCTACACTCACGACCCTTTCCAGTTTATCAGTTGGACCGAACTTCCATCGTATTCGTTTCAAATTTTGGCACAAGGCTAGCAATTTCAAAGAAGTGAATCGATTAAATCGACCCCAGTATGTAACTGGTATTTATTTTATCGACCCCGAAAGGATGAAAAGCAAGGTCGACCTCGGTGGAACTCAGGAAATAAAGTCGGACGAAATGCCGCTAAGCATTTCATCCGGCGTGCAAACGATTCTGCTAGGTCGCCGCCCTTGAGAGACTCCCATGATACGATATCGGATGAGTATTCATATTTATTTAGCCGTGGACCATTGTAGAGAGCACTTTCATAACCGATTCCTACAAGTCATTGGTATTTAAAGCATTCAAAATAACGCCAAAATATATCACTTGTTAGACATCAATGTATAACCGTCACGACATCATATATGGAATAAATAATGGTCCAAGAAATGACATAGCTTGCCTGTAAACATTCTATACCATAATTACAATTGGTCTTATTAATAATCAACTCAAAATTCCTTCCAAGGCTTTAGAAGTTTTAATAATGTTTATCAGGCCTCAGCAAAGAGAGTATTTAACCCATAAACGGCAAACATCATCAACAGATGCTTTAAAAATTGTACCTGGATACGGTCATCATAACGAAAAAAAGTGAATATTTTACGGCAATTTTTGTTGAGATGTAAATTATTTTAAGCGCGAATCCAATAATCACTATAGCTTTTGCATGCAATCAAAGTGAAAATATGTATAAAAGTTTTGGCTTTTGATCGTTTGGCACACATTCAAATAAGCCTTCCCCACCGTTTAATGGCGAATAACAGAAATCATACAAAACAGAAATATACACGCAAAAACAAAATTTGACCCTTAACTTTCTCACTGCTTTCAATTAAAAAATGAAGACATATGACGTAAGATTATAAGTGTTTAAATATATCTCGACAGCTGTTTCAAAACGGCTAAAACTTACGAAATAACCCATATGCACCATGTGCGTTATGTGATAGATGTGTGTCCTATGACAAGCCCCGCTGAGATAGCTAAATTAAGTTAAGCGTCCATTCTCAAGGTGTTAAATGCATCATTTTTAGCAATACTTACAAATATAAAACTTTACAGAGAGGAGAATGTAACGAGGAAGGAGTAGAGGGACATAGTTAAATAAAAGAAGTAGTTAGGGAAGACACAAGCTGAAGATATTACTTGACAAAGACCAGACTTAAAGAAGATAATATTCAAAGCTGGCCGAGAAAATATTGCTGTTAGTTTAAAATTGTTGGGTGGGTGGACTCAGTAGTAGTTCACGGGGAACAGTTAAGTGCAAGGGAGGCGAAACACCGAGCAGCGTTGGAAATAAACGCTGTAGTAAGAGAATGAGGTGGAGAAGTAGTAAAAGGAGAAGATACAGTGTATGAAAGAGAATCCTAACCAAGACTATGAAAAACTATAACGATTTTACATAGTGAGCAAAGGTACTGTAAAATTTATAGATACAAGAAAAGAGAACATCAGAAAACCCGATTAAGTAAAGAGGTTTTGTTTTGGTGTATCATAGAGAAAAATCATTGGCAGCATTATTTACAAAGCCACAAGTACACGAGGCCGGTTTTACGGATTCTGAGGTGTATATATCTTTCTACCCTAGGCACAAGGCCCGACATTTTCGGGCAGGGGATCAGTCAATTAGATCGACCCCAGTACGCAACTGGTTCTTAATTTATCGACCCCGATAGGATGAAAGACAAAGTCGATCTCGGCAGAAATTGAACTCAGAACGTAGCGGCAGATAAAATACCACGAATCATTTCGCCCAGCGTGCTAACGTTTCTGCCTGCTTGCCGCCTTCTGAGGTGTATATATCGTACAAGGAAAAGAGTTGCTGTCCTTAACGCTTTATATAGAGCATTCCTTCACTTATTGTCATAGCGTTACTTTTTCCTTTGATAAAATATATGCCTGCCTGTTTAACTAACTTTCTTTTCTTTTTTTCTTGTCTGTTTGTACTCGGTATTATTAACTTTAAAATGTTAATTTCTTTGAGCGAGTTTCTCACTGCTCTAGAACGGAAAGTTCTATTGAACTGAATGTAAACACGAAATCGAAAATATATGCTATGCCTAAAAATCAGACATTTTCCATCCTCCTCAGCTTATTCGGTAAGACGTCAAACATTCCGAATTCAAGCAAAAGAATTCATCCTGCAAAGTTTGGTTAAAAATGTTCTGAAAGAATGATCTAAAAAGATATGCTGAATATACACAAAGTTTTGCTGGTTGAAAGCATTTCATTTTTTTTCCTTTTTTTATTATTATTTCACAAACAGAAACTTTGAGATGTTAGGATGTTTGCACCAATATCTAAAGGAGACAGCGATGACCTGTGTTTTAAGAAGCTTCTTTTTTCCATTTCATGTTTATAATCATTGCAGCATGCATGACCAGTTCTATGACCTCGTTCTCTCATTTCTTTCGTCGCCAGAAGATATATATTCAAACATACTTACAAATATATATTCACAAAAATATATGCTTGTAGACACACACAGACACACACACAGACACACAAACATATAGTGAAAGAAAGAGAAAGAGAATTAGAAGGAGAATCAAACTTAGATATTTAGGACTGGCTGTGAGAGAAATAAAAATGTAACCGCATTTCTCTCCAACGTCGCCGGGAGCGCTACATCATTTGTGTTATGTGGAAGATATTCCATCAATATTGCACAAATGATGTTGCCATCAGTGCCCTGTGGAACACCGCTCATTATTTGTATTTTCATAGAGGTGGCT
>NC_068985.1:5012688-5013452 GCF_001194135.2 Octopus bimaculoides
TAATACACCTGTTTGTTGTTTACACACCTGTCTTCATCTTTTGTTTTTTTCTGTATTTCCAACTATATATTGCACGCTCACGTGGTCGCACCACTTTTATCCTATCTCTACCTCCTACACTTCGGACTTCTAACTGGATTTTCTACACCTCCTACACTTCGGACTTCTACCTGGATTTTCGGCACTTCTCCTACTTACACGTGGATTTCCCTGGACTCTCCCGTTGA
This sequence comes from Octopus bimaculoides, assembly GCF_001194135.2. Taxonomy (NCBI): domain Eukaryota; kingdom Metazoa; phylum Mollusca; class Cephalopoda; order Octopoda; family Octopodidae; genus Octopus; species Octopus bimaculoides. The sequence goes on from NC_068985.1 coordinate 5,012,916, forward strand.
TGAGAAATCGCTCCAATACACCACCACGTTTGATCTTTTTGAACCTTTCTGAACTCTGAACTTTCTGCTTTTTCCTATTGTATTTTCTTAATCTGTTTTCTCTCAATCTACACATTGTTACTTTGCCTGCCCCCCTCTCTCTCTCTCTCTCTCCCTTTCTTTTTCCTTTTCGTATTCTCTCCTTCCTTTCTTCTCCTTTTCTCTCTGTTTCTTCCTTCTTTCTCTCCATTTTTATTTTTCTTCTCTCACCTCTTGTATTTTTTCTGTCTCCCTTTCTTCCTAGCTCTCCTGTCTGACCACCTCAGTCCCGCCATCGTCATGATCGACAGCTAGCCACTAAAGCTTTTTGTTATTCTCTCTCTATTTATTTTCTCATGTTCCTTTCTGTTGAAGAGCGTAGGCTCGAAACGCAAAAGACTTTCTCATCTTCCCGAGCGTTAAATAATATACCTGTTTGTCGTTTACACACCTGTCTTCGTTTTTTGCTTTTTTTTGTTTGTAAATTCCATCTCTCTCTCTCTCTCTCTCTCTATATAT
>NC_068985.1:5013508-5016612 GCF_001194135.2 Octopus bimaculoides
ATATATATATATATATATATATATATATATAATACTCACACATACACACACACACACACACTAGCAGAAGTATCCGGTGTTGCCCGTGTTGAATATAATAATGAGATTTCATTCAAAAGTTTTATATACGAGTTTTTTTTCTTATTGTGATTAGTGATTCTAACGTTACTGGCTTAACAAATTCTGGGAGATCAACAACAGTAATATTAATATACTTGAAATAGAAAACACACAAGAGCCAGTTTTGATAAAAACATTTAGAGTTTTTCCCAATGGAATATAAATGAAGATTTTTTTGAGCTTTCAACACGTGAACACTGAACAAACAATTGTCCAGGACAGAAGCAAGGTGCCTCTAATTGCCGACCACTTACTGATAATGTCTGTTTTCGCTATTTGTTGATGGATATTAAAAAAACTTAGTCTAATTGAAAACTATTCTTTTAAATTATACTGGTAAATCTGTTGGTATTGATAGAATTCTAGCAATTAATACATTATCGCCTGTTCCACATCCAGAGAACAGAAGCTTCTATATCGGGCTTCCACATAGTTTAGGTCTACTAAATCCACTCACAAGGCTACATTAGAAGACATTTACCCAAGATGCCATGTAGCGGGATTGAACCTAGAACTACATGGCTGGAAAGATTCATAACTACACAGCCAATATATGATGCTTTCCGGTCATTCCTAGATACATCCTTATTTCCGACTAGTTTCAAACTTAGATATAATTCTGTTCTATATAGAGGCCAGTTAGTTCTTTAGTCTGTTGAATCCTTTACAACCAATGACAAGTTAGACCAGTAAAGGCATGTGATAATATAGATGGTAAGGCACCGAGCTAAATCTTTTATGGATTCTCACGTTGCTTCAGCCATTTTCTGCCAAATTTTACAGATTTAAATTTCCTCTTTCAAATTTCAGTGTTGAGCTAATTTCAATTTATCATTCCAGTGTCGAGAAAAATAAGTTAAATGAAATACCCTACGGACGGTTAAATCGACTATCTGAAATTTATTTTAATTATTTAGTATAGAGGCCACCCCTTAAAATATTGGCCTTGTTCCTAATCAATGGCAAACGATATTATTTTCCTTAATTAAATCTATTATTCAGAGTTGCATGTCTGGTCCAGAAATATAGTGGAAAATGTTGGCTAAAAATAATTTACAAAAGAAATTGCGGTTGTTAGATGATCACATATCGTAACATATTGATTTTCGCTCGTGCAGGGCACAAAGCCAATAGTATTGTATGCTTGTAATGTATTCCTGCTTTGATCGATTCCATTATATTACTGGTAACCAACGGGTGTCTTTCATTGAAACACTTGCAATGCGGTTTTAATAATTCAGCAAAACAAAAGACGAAAAATTTCTGGTTTTATCTATTGAATCCTAACTGCAGTTAAAGAAAAGGCAGAGCGTATTTAATGGGATTTATTGCTTGTACTGTGTTTGGTACCAAAGTAAAACCACACTCTTTAGTAATGCTGCAGTCTTCGAGGTTAATTTGAAGGATCCTTCCCGGCGGTCGTTTCAACTGTTAAAAGGAGCAGGAAAAAACTGGCTCTTAAGTCACGCATAACATCTTACAAAACGTAAGGTCCTGTTTGATAATTTATCCTCTGAAACGCAAAGAAATTAAATGCTTGCCTTTGTGTGTATGTGTGTGTGTGTGAGAGCGAGAGAGGGGGGATAGACAGTGAAAGAGTAAAATTACAAGAATACACGTGGACTTACACAGACATACACATACACTCGTTTACACACACTCGTACACACACACACACACTCGTACACACACGCTCGTACACACACACATTCGTACACACACGCTCGTACACACACGCTCATACACACACACACTCGTATACACACACACTCGTACACACACTCAGACACACACAACACACACACAGACACACACAAACACAGACATACGAACACACAAACACACACACACACACAAACACAGACACACACAAACACAGACACACACAAACACACACACACACAAACACACACACACAAACACACACACACATACACACACATGTACAAATCTGTTTCATTCCTCGGTAAATTCTTCAGATCTTATTGGAATGCTAATTCACGTTAGAAGGAAAGGAAAATTGAAAAAGAACAGAAAGCTAAGATGAGGAGAGACAACGAGTGGAAGTTGTTTGGAAATGGAATGAGGAAACTTTATGCAAATCATTGGCGCAGGCGCAGCCGTGTGGTTAAGAAATTCTTTTAGCAACAACGTGGTTTTTAGTTCAGTCCCACTGCACGGCATCTTGGGTAATTGTCTTCTGTTTATAGCCCCGAGGTGACCAATGTCTAGCGAAGTGAATTTGGTAGAAGGAAGCTGTGTGAAGACCCATCATGTGTGTGTGTGTGTGTGTGTGTGTGTCATTGAGCCTGTCGTTGTCCCCCTCACCAACTGGTATTGGTTTGTTTACCTCTCTGAAACTTAGCAACTCGGCAAAAGTGACCGACAGAAAAAGTATCAGTCTTTAAAAACTAAGACAAGGGTCGATCAGTTCAACGAAAACCCTTCAAGGCGGTGCCCCAGCATGGCCACTGTCCAATGAGTGAAACAAGTAAAAGGATGAAAATATAAGATAGCTATATAACAGCTTGTCACAAACACTCCTACATAATCTAACTTGCCTTTGTAATTATGGGGCCAGAACTCCCTCACAGTTCTTGCTCTGTTAAAACCTTAATTTATTAATCTTCTCACATTTTCACCTAATTTGTTTTTATTCCAGTTAATCCATACAAGATTCCTGTGGTTTCTATACTTTCTCCAAATACGTATCACTCAGAATAACCTCCTAACTTTATGGTGTCATTAATTCCTTCACCTGAACTACTAAAGTCTATAATCCATAAAGTCACACCTTTTATAATCGGATCATTTCTTACACTTTATCAATTCAATGAACTTTCAAAATTGTAAGCTCGGCCGTAATTGTAGACATATTTTAATAGTAATTTTCTCCTTACATTTTAACTTCAGTCTTATCTTTAAATATGGGTTTTAATAGTTTCCTACTTGCTTCCTACTGTCAAAAAGATATATATATATAT
>NC_068985.1:5018314-5028372 GCF_001194135.2 Octopus bimaculoides
TATATATATATTGGTGATGATGATTGTGGTAGTGTTGATGCTTTTAACCTTAACCAACAGAGGAGTCTTACTGCACTGCACATCCTCTCTTCCTATACCTCCCCCCACACATTCTACTCGTTCTCTGTTATTTTCGACGTCATGTTTCGCGATTTGTTTTTCAGAGAAACTCTTTTGCTACAGTTTACTAAACGTTTAATTAAATTCGGTCGCTGTAAAATAAGAAATCATTTCCCTCTACTCCTGATCAACTTCTCAAAAAATCTTGTATAAGAAAATATCGTTGATAACAGAATCGTAATAAGACAAAATTAACAATGGCTTAACATAATTTACAGATTGTGAACAGATCCTAAAAAGATGGAGTAATAACGCCGGGGAGGTTTTAATAAAGAGAATGCTTCTTTGTTACTCCGAAATGTATTCTTTGGCATCGATGAAATAGCAACGAATCTAACTGAAAGGCTGGAGTAAACATTTAAAGAATTCTGTGTGGAATACATGAACTTGGTGAAACGTTGCTTCTTATCAAGTCTAATGAATATATTCTTTTGTACTCTAGGCACAAGGCCCGAAATTTTGGGGGAGGAGGCCAGTCGATTAGATCGACCCTAGAATGCAACTGGTATTAAATTTATCGACCCCTAAAGGGTGAAATGCTAAGTCGACCTCGGCGGAATTTGAACTCAGAACGCAAAGAAAGACGAAATACCGCTAAGCATTTCGCCCAGCGTGCTAACTTTTCTGCCAGCTCGCCGCCTTAACTACGATATTATCGTATAGATTAAATAACTTCTAGGAAAGCAGTTCACTTCCAGAACAAAATTGATACGAAAATGCGCACGTTTTAAAGCTCAAATACTAATTTTAAAAAAACAGCTTAAAGACAGGATTAACCATTAAGGTTTATGACACAACTCTTTATCCATGGATCTTGGGGACATTATCCAAAAGTAAGGTCGCACCAATAATAAACAGCTACGTCGAACAAACCAATAGCAAACTGGCAAATAATACGGCACATACGAACAAAAATGGGGATTATAAAAACATCTATATTACAAAAGAAGTATTCAGAGACGTCTCCTTTCTTTCTCTCTCTCTCTCTCCCTCTCTCTCTCCTGCTTGATTCTAACACCTTTACCCAATATGTTAAAGAAGTCTGGATTCGGATACAATTATTGGTGGGAAGACAATCAACCTCCTTTTGTACGAGTCTGACCTCAAATTTTATGCCGCAGATGGTAAACAACGGTAAATGCAGCTATGAACAATACACAGATTTTATTTCTAGAACGAAATGTAGGTTAGAAAACTGCGCCAAGTCAATCAAGAAGAAAGGAAAATTAATTAGAAACACGAATGTCATGTTAGATCAAGAAATAGAGATAAGATAAGAGAATTAGAACAAAACACAGACAAACAAATACTCAGGTATTAATAAACTAGACAATAGACTTGAATACAAGAAAGATTGGGAAAGGATATTGTAGACGCATTAGATTAATTCTTAAAACAGAGCGAAATGAAAAGGAAAAAATAAGACATCAAATCTCGGACCATCACAGTAATAAGTTATATTATCAACCACTAAGTTAATTAGCTAGACTAGACAGGAAAACAAAAACAAATAAGTGCTAAAACACGCCAACCAATATGCGACATTGGAAGATTATATTTACCCACGAAAACAGGGTTATTAATAAGAAAATTAATATAAAATAATTATTGTTGGACTACGAAAATATTTAATAGAGAATAATGGTAAACTCATATTGATAACTACAAGACCCGAATATAAAACCCTATTATCTTCAGGGAAACCAATAAGAGTAAAAAGAGGTTGAGTTGAAATGTGGGAGAAATAATGACAGATGTTCTAAAAACATTAAAAGCTGCTCTGAAGTGGTTCTACAAAATGTCATTTTGAAATGATGATGGAAAAAAAGCCCCTGCAACTACTGAACAACGAAGTGGTAAATAACGATAAATTTCAGAATAGAACTCAAAACTGAGAAGGAAGATTGTTGGTTCTAAGGAGTAAGAAGGTGAAACAAGTGGTAAGAAACTCCCAACAGAACTGAACAGCAAATGCTTCGACCCTTAACTCCTTATATTCAAGAAGGGCTGGGTTGCATCCAGGTCCTCATTCCTGAGTACTGTTGTGCTAACAATTTTAAACTGCGAGAATATCATTGGGTTGGTGCATAATTATTGTGGATTTTTTTCAACAAATTTTATTCAACCAAAACAATAATATTTAACAGAAACATCTTTAAATGACGGTCTGACCGTCTGCCAAGCAAATGAGAAGCAGTAATTGAAGGTGAATATGCTCCTGAATAATCATTTAAAGACGTTTTTGTCGCATGTTTTTGTTTTTGTTGAATAAATTTTTTTGAAAAAAAAGCCGCAATAATTGTGCACTAATTCAATGTAAACTTGTGTATTTAAATGCTTGGATATTTCATTTAGCTGGAACTCCTCTCCGTTGATTCAGCTTTCAAATTTATACTTAAAGAAAAACATGTTGGTTTTTATGGTAGCGGTGAAATGTCAACGTTGCCACATTTCATTTAGATATGTTAATAACTTAATGGTGTACAGGGCGTAGAACATAAATTGTATAAAATGTACAATAATTAAAACGAAATATAATTTATAAACATGAAAAACAGATAGGGTAACCCATCCACAAAGAGGGGTGTACCTCTGAGCTAGGTTACACCACGGCACCCTTCCTTCATTAGTGAACCTATGTGACAGCTTCGGTTAGAAAAACACTTGTTCTTATCGCATCAGGTTGTCATATTTTATTGCTTATGTCAACATGTTCCGTGTCCAAAATTCGTATGTTGTAAGTTACGTCTGCAAAAGATGAAACTGGTCTCTACACAAGTTTCTCTCATCGCACTCACTTAGCGAACGATTGTAGTTGAGTGTTGCGTTTATTATGGTTGTTTAAACCAAATTCTTCTCTTAAACCACCTCCGACAGAAACATTGTCCATAAAAATACCAATGAATTTCCCTCTCAAACCGAAAATGATTGTGCCAGTTGCTGCTGTCGTTGTTAGACTTATTGTTATTGTTGCCATTTTGTGTTGTCCGTGCCACTGCTAATTTTGTTGTTTTCCCATTCTTACATTTGTTGTTGCAGTGTTTGTCATCTTGGTGCCGGTAGCGGAGGAGACAGTGTTCCTGTTCGCATTATCGTTGCTTTTTGTTCTCATTCTTTAACCCTGCTGCACTTTTGTGATGGCGGCGTTGAAACTTTTCGAGGCGGGAAAATTGCCTCATACTTTTCCCTTCCTGATTTGTTGCCGTTGGATTGTTGTTGCAGACGACAGTCGTTTTGTTGTCTATAATCGTGATAGTGGTTACATTGATGATGTTTGGTGGCGGCGTTGGTGTCATTCAATTTTTGATTTTTGGCTGTTATCGACAGAAATTTGCATGTTTTTTCGTTTGGATTTTTGTTTTACATTCTTGTGTTCTATGAAATGGAGGGGGGATTCGCCTCCATATTTTATTAGGACTTCTATAGGTGTAATTTGAAAATTAAATTGCAATACTTGGACCCTAGGCCCTAATATTGCGGGGCCGCCTTTTTTGGTGGGTAATGTATGGCGCCTCATTTACAGTTTGAAACAAAAAAAAATTACAATGAAAGTTATGCAAACAAGTAAAAATCAACAAATATAACGGTGCGAAACTGTAAATGGGGAAAAATTGAGATGATGATAATAATAATAATAATAATAATAATAATAATAATAATAATCCTTTCTATTATAGGTGCAAGGCTTGAAATTTGGGGGAAGATGACCTGTCGATTATATCGACACCAATGTTTCACTGATACTTAATTTATTGACCCCGAAATAATGAAAAGCAAAGTCAGCCTTGGCGGAATTTGAACTCAGAACGTAAATACGAGTAAAATACCGTTAAGCATTTTGCCCGGCGTGCTAACGATTCTGCCAACTCGCCGCCTTAATAATAATAATCCTTTCTACACTAGGCACAAGGCCTCAAATTTGTGGGGAGGGAACTAGTCGATTACATCGACTCCAGTATGCAGCTGGTGCTTAATCTATCGACCCCGAAAGGATGAAAGGCAAAGTCGACCTCGGCGGAATTTGGACTCAGAACATAACGGCAGACGAAATACCGCTAAGCATTTCGCCCGGCATGCTAACAATAATTTTGACACAAGGACAGGAATTTTGTGGGACAGTTTCAGAAGGTAAAAACAGACGAAAGGTCGCTAAGAATTTTGTCCTGTGTGCTAAAAGCTCTGCCAGATCGTGGCCTTTATAATAATAATAGTAATTATAATTATGAAAATGAAGATTCTTATCATGAGGATTGCGACAATAGTAGACGCGTGCCTTAATTACAAACTAGGATATTACTTGGCAACTGTAACTCACGTTACCAACGAAACATTAATGATTTTTGTCCGTCTTAGAACTTAGCATATTCAGCAGCAGCAGCAGCAGCAGCAGCACAAGGTTAACAAATACCCGATTGATTGCATGCGCAAAACAATACTCTCATTCAATCGATTTCTTCCCTTGTAGAATAAACATAAAGAAAATGACTTGTTTATTCAGTCGTAATTACATGCGAAAAATTCCCAGTTCAATGAAAACATTTACACTTCATGTACATCTAAAGTGCCGCTAGTTTTATATATTACTGTTGTATTTCCTATATGTCTGGGTATATATATATATATATATATATATATATATATATATATATATATATATTATATATATTTTTTATATATATATTTATAGATGCATATATACATACATATATACTTAAATTCTTATATATGTATATTCATATATATTTATGTGTTTGTATATGTATATTTATATATGTATGTATACATATCTTTATATATGTGTATATATATATGTGTATATATATATGTGTGTGTGTGTGTGTGTGTGTGTGTGTATGTGTGTGTGTGTGTGTGTGTGTGCACGCACACACACATAGATATTTGTGTGTGTGTGTGTGTGTGTGTGTGTGTATAACAACAATAATTCTAGGATGGAATTTAGAAATATTTAATAGTTCGCATGACTTTAACATCAGAGTCCGTGTCCTTGGGATTGGTAAAGTATGGTTTGTTCCATCCGTAGCCATTGATTCATTTCATCAGGTGATGCTGCATTAGTAGATGAATCACTAAGTAATGTTTATCCTTTCTTGCCACAGCTAGATTGGCCTTCATACTGGCATGCTGGATAAATGAATCAATGATGATGATCGACCGGACGGCCACGGATACTACCGACTCTGCTGTGCCCGTCCCAAGGATACTGACACTGATGTTAAAGTCATGCGATTTGTCGAAACGCGCGTAGTGAGGTATAAAATATTTCCAAATTTCATCATAGAATTACTGTTATTATATTTATTCTACATTATATCGGTACAACTTGATGCAACCCGGAAAAACTGGCTCACCAGTCTGTATCATTACACTGTGGCAGACATAATGGCATAGGAGCTTTGTTTACATATTCAGAATGTTTCCCATAAATTTAAAAGATATATGTGTGTGTGTGTGTGTGTGTGTGTGTGCAAATATATATATGAAATAGGGTTTGCAAATGCAGAGGTCTTTTACAGAAGTTTATTGACTTCACCGGTTTCAATTTTTAAAAACAAAAGATTATCAAAAGTAAAACGTAAAACTTTGTATAAGCTTTGTTGTGTTAAAAAATCCACATGAGTAGTGATGCAACATTCCATGCGTATATTTACAGTATGGCAACACTGTGCAGGCGAGCAGCTGGATGGAGCCTGAAATCATTCAAAACTAGAAATAAGGACACCTAGCTACTCCTATGGAGAACATTTGTCCTCAGTCGTTAGGATTACTGCTCCCAACTGTGGTCGCCGCAGAGCGTCAAGTTGGTGGCGGCACTTGAGGCAATCTTGCGCCACTACATAAAGGAGATTAACTCGATGAAACAGGTGTGCTTCAAAGAGAAGCTAAAGGAACTGAATCTCTACTCCTTGGAGAGAAGGTGAGAAAGGTATGCAGTGATATACATATGGAAGATCCTGGAAGGTCAACCTTCCTTCTTTGGTGTTAAAAGCTATAGCAAATCCAAAATGGCTGAAAATTAGCATCAAACTCTCAGCGTACCAACGAATTTGAATCAAACTGTTTTGATCCATATATATATATATATATATATATATGGCCTCTTGGAGCTAATCAACGGCAGCATTCGCTCTATTTTTTCGACTGCCATGTTGGCTTGGCGATAACTATCGCTGTAGTCTCCTTTAGAGAGACTTAGAAATATTAATATTTTTACTTTTGAAAACCAGTCGATGTATTCCACTGAATTTAGGTAAATAATCCTTCGTCCAGACGGTCAGTAGCGACACCTGCTGGGTTCGGCTGCTCTTCTGCGTGATTATTCTGCTGCTACATTTAGTGAGTTATCCTGTTTATCTATTGTTACTTTACGTTGATGGTTGTTGAATTTTGAAACTTGAACGTCGTGTTTACGTTATTTTTCGCCCTGCAGGGCGGAAAAATTCTTTTTTTTTTTTCATCTGTGCTCCTTTTGTGAGGAGAGAAATATTTAGGAACTGTTTTTCTGTTAAAGAAATTTTTTGTGAACTGTTTTCCCGTTAAGGGGAAATAATTTTTGTCACAAGACTTCTTTTTGTGTGTGAATAATGGAGGATGGCATGGTGTCATACCTCGATTTTTTGCTGTGCAACGTGGACTTCCCGCTTTTGCAGGAAGAAAATAACCAGACAGAACAGGTTTATCAAGTCAACCAAGAAGGAAATAAGGACGAAAAAAATGCAAACAGTTTTTCTGCCGCCGTTAGCGGACAATTCCGAAATGTAGAAGTTTCGAAAGAAAATTTATTCAAATATAGGAATTTAATTAAAAGAACTGGCAGTGAAACAAGGTTAATTCCACCAAAGGAAATAATACAAAATCTAGCCGTGAGAACTGTTACATATAAAGTATATAACAGAAAAGAGAAGAGAATTATGATGATGAAGACTGACACAGTTGAAAAGTGTCTCGCCCCCGTTTGGGAAAAACTAAGATACGTAGGAAGAGGTCCTCGCAACCCTACAATAGAGGCGCAATTTGAAAGCGTCGAAGTTGCCAAAGAAATATCCACACAGACGTTGATAACGGATGGAATTATGTTATTACCCACGTACCTCGGTCGGAGAACCGCAAAAAATTATAATAGAGGAGATTCCAGCCGGGTACGATGTGTACTGGATGGCAGCAGCTTTAATCTACGATGCGGAAGAAGAAATTAATATTATCTCCATGAAAAAAAGAGAGGCGCTCAATTGGAAGGGGAAGACCCTGGAATTATTAGTTCAAGCCTCTAATGAGACCCTCGAATCTAGACCAGACAGGATTTTTATAGGGTAGGGACTCAGTGCAAGATCGTCGGTGGAGGGACGACGGCTCAGATGTTTTTAATGTGGTGAGAAGGGTCACGTCCGCTCCGAATGCGAGAAAGTTTAAAAAACGACACAGAAGTAAGCAGAGGTCCCTCCCCAACAGGAGAAAGACTCGCAAGAAAAACCCAACAGAAAAAAGAAACAGTTAGTTCAGAGGGAATTATGCAGAGCCATCGTGAACAGCAGATAGTGGTGCACCCTCAAACGAGCCATTCGTTTAGAGTCTCTTAGATTTAGCAAAGAGCTAAGTTTAGAGGAGTCTAGAATAGAAGAGCAGTTAACGAAGGAATTAGAGGAGGCCAAAGCATCAGGCTCTGCATCCAGAGTGTTGGCGGCGAGAACGGTATTATTCCGTCACCTCCAAGCCAAACACGAAGGCTGTAGAGTCAGGGCTAAGTTACGCACGGTGGGCAGAGAAGGTATTAACGTTGCTGGATGGGCCCGTCGTGTGGAGAGTCGGAGGGGCAGAGAAGCTTCTGTACAGTCTTTAATTGACGAACAGGGACGCTTGATCGAAGGACAGGAGGAGATGCAGAAGGCCTTTCATCAGCATTTCACACAGTTGTTTGGGACGAGCGAAGTGTTGGACCATGAGGAGCCCTTAAGGGATTTCCTGGCCGACGGGCCGCGACTCTCGGCACGTGAGGCGAGGTGCTGTGAAGGGCCGATCACAGCTGCAGAGGTCGAGGTGCTGGCTGAATGCACTCGGGACAAGTCGCCGGGACTGGATGGTCTGACCTACGAGCTCTATAGTAGTATGCCTGACTTGTTCGGACACTTGCTGGCTTGCGTGTACACGAACTGGCAACAGAATGGGAGAATTCCCAGCTCTGTGAGTCGGGGAGTGGTAACACTGGTCAGAAAAGACCCGAGCAAGGGGGACTATATTAGTAACTTCAGGCCCATAACTCCACTAAATGTAGAGTTAAAGATTTTGGATAAGGTGCTAGCAAAAAGGTTGACGGTTGTCGCGGAGAAACTTGTCGGGAAGGCGCAAACATGTGCCATCCCTGGCAGGTCGATCCAGGACAATCTTCATCTCTTACGCTACACCTTAGACAGGATGGGTAAAGTTTCCGGTAAAGGTGGGGCACTGGTCCATTTAGATCAAAGTAAAGCCTTCGATAAGGTTGACCATCGGTACCTGGTGGCAGTGCTTGAGGCGGTTGGACTGGGCCCAGATTTCCGCAGTTGGATCAAGGCCATTTATGGTAGCATTAAATCCACGGTTCAGGTGAACGGTTACCTGTCGAAGCCGTTCGAGATCTGGCGTTCAGTTCGTCAAGGGTTCCCCCCGTCTCCGCTTCTTTATGTACTGACTCTTGAACCATTGCTGCGGAAGTTGGGGAATTTGGGAAGCACCACTAATGAAATCTGATGTGGTAAGAGTGTCTCGGCGTATGCGGATGACGTCACCATCACCGTATCCAAAATGACTCAGCTACCTCGCGTAGCAGAGGCAATCAGAAGATACGAGATGGTGGCAAGGGCAAAAGTTAACAAGGACAAGTCTGTCGGTTTGCGGATCGGCACCTGGAGCAGCAAGTGTCGTAGGGCACTGGACGGATGGTCCTGTTAAGTTGCTCGGAGTTTGGTTTCGTCCGGACTCCCAGACGGAGAAGAATTGGAGTGAGGTGACGGACAGGGTAGAAGCGCTAACCTGGACCTGGTCCGGAAGGGCGATGTCCCTGAAAGGAAGGGCGGAGGTGGTGCAGACGTTTATTGCGTCAGTTATCACCTACCGCTTGGCCATCGTCCCTTGCCCCGATTCGTGGCTAAACAAGCTGGTTCGGATTCTCTTTCGCTTTTTTGTGGAATTATATTCTGTTAATTCCAATCATTCATTTTATCAATTTCTTAAACCTTGATGAGTCCATCATTATAAACCATGTAAATCCTACGTATCAATTCTTTACATTAGTTATAAAATAAATTTTATTTCTTATGTGTCATTTAAATGATATTAGATATATAAGTTTAATTTTTTTTTAATCTTTAGTCCAATATATATAAAAACATTTTAATTTTTCATCTTATCTATGGTTCTTTATATTGATGTAAATAAGTCTAAATGTACTTTACCATAGTATTTTAAATTAATACCACTTGATAGTTCTTGCATACTGCATTGATTGATAAGTTACATTACTATACACTATTTCTTTTTATTTTTTATTTCATTATTAATTTATAATTAGCTTTTATTTATTCACATATTAATTAAGCAAATATTGGCATCTCAAGTTTTTCAAACTTAGCATATGTAAAACAATACATTGTTCTGATTAATGAAAACAATGGATAAACATTTACTGTATCTGTACACATATAGCAATTTTATTTTATATATTTTTGACCTAGGTGCCTTATGTTAAAACTTCCCCTACTCCATTATAAACTGGTCTGCTAGTAGAGAACATCCCCACCTATAGTAGTTTGTCACTAAACCCAAAGAAATTTTATAACCATATCATCCATGTATATTGTTTACCCCTTTCCTTATAAAGAAAATGCTAGTACCCTATTAAGCTTTGAATCACTAGGTCTGATAAGATGATCCATAAATCAGAAACA
>NC_068985.1:5028472-5030442 GCF_001194135.2 Octopus bimaculoides
TATATATATATATACATACACATATATACATACAAATATATGCATGCATATATATACATATATATAAATTTATGTGTATTCTTTGAATGTGTACAACGAACACGGAAAAGGATAGATAGGTAGTTACTAGGGTATCAATTAATTCACATAAGTACCAAGGATGTAACAGCCTACTTATAAAGGTAGGAATTCTAGGAATCAGTGAAATAGCTTTGTATTACAGATAAATAAAGAAATGGCGTTCGACGCAGGCGTTATTCAAATCTCTATTCTTCCGACATATGTTTTGAAGAAATCATTGGTACTATTTCAGAGGAATTAAAGTGATGTAAAGCAATGCGATCTTCTCACCAAGGAAAAGAACAGAAACAGCATCAAGAAGCCGTTTTAACCGAATGTGATGACTGCGTATATGATAAAGGGAACGCTGGCAAGTTATTTCGTTTAAAAAACCGTTAATAGATTTAACAACGTCAAATGCAATTTATAGAGAGATAAAGCGGAGAAAGAAAGAAAATAAGAGAAAACCAAGAGTGAAGAAATGTAGTGCGATAGACGAATGGGAATAAAGGTAAAAGCGTGGATATAGATGTATCTAGTGGAGATGAAATGTAAGAAGACAGTTTAAGGTAGAATTTTATAGATTGGTAGAAATATTGTTGTTGTTGACACTCTGTCGCTTACGACGACGAGGGTTCCCGTTGATCCGATCAACGGAACAGCCTGCTCTTGAAATTAACGTGCAAGTGGCTGAGCACTCCACAGACACGTGTACCCTTAACGTAGTTCTCGGGGATATTCAGCGTGGCACAGTGTGACAAGGCTGACCCTTTGAATTACAGGCACAACAGAAACAGGAAGTAAGAGCGAGAGAAAGTTGTGGTGAAAGAGTACAGCAGTGTTCGCCACCATCCCCTGCCAGAGCCTCGTGGAGCTTTTAGGTGTTTTCGCTCAATAAACACTCACAATGCCGGGAATCGAAACGGCGATCCCATGATTGCGAGTCCACTGCCCTAACCACTGGGCCATTGCGCCTCCACGGTAGAAATATACATTGGTAGGAACTAAAGGTATATTTTTGTCAATGTCTGCAACGATAAACGCGTTCTTTATAAAAGAATTCTCTGAGAACAGGATGAGATAGTGTTCATAGATAGAAACCGACAAGAAGATTTACCTTTATCATATGGAAAGGACCTAGATAGAATATTCTAACCTTACGACTTATATGTCCTTCTAGCTCTGATATCGGTGTACTTAGCAAAACTATTCTAGATGAATATATTCCCACCTTAGTTAAAAAAAACTAAAGCTTAATTTATGGTCTAATTCCTTCCAAGTAGTCGACTGGTTAATTTTATTAATAACAAGAAGTGCACTAAATTTATCCAGTTCGACATTTCTAGTTGCTATTCCTGTTTTAACCCAGTTTTACTCAATAAGGCACTCTGGTTCTCACACAACAAAGCAGGTCTCACCAGGGATGAATATAATGTCGTGTTAGCAGCCAGAAAATTGCAGTAAACTAAAACACATCCCGGTTTCCTTCAATCTAATTCAGGGTCATTCTGGAAAACTTCGACATATCTTCTCCTAAAATATTGGTCAAGTACAACAACAACAGCTAGAAAACCGTGAACAGCAACAAGTAAAACGCCAACACAACAGCTAGGAAATCATGAACAACAACAACAACAAAAACACCAGGAAGAGCCGCTCCTAAATTGTAGCATAATAGTTGACTTACTGAACGATAGTATCTCTTCACCCCTCTCTCATTCAGCCCTCTCTCACTCACCACTCTCTCACTCACCCCTCTCTCATTCATCACTTTCTCACTCACCCCTCTCTCACTCACCCCTCTCTCATTCACCACTCTCTCACTCACCCCTCTCTCATTCACCACTCTCTCACTCACCACTTTCTCATTCACCCCTCCCTCATTCACCACTCTCACGAACCAGACAAAC
>NC_068985.1:5031888-5037069 GCF_001194135.2 Octopus bimaculoides
TTCTCACTCACCCCTCTCTCACTCACCCCTCTCTCATTCACCACTCTCTCACTCACCCCTCTCTCATTCACCACTCTCTCACTCACCACTCTCACTCATCCCTCTCTCACTCATCCCTCTCTCACTCATCCCTCTCTCACTCACCACTCTCTCACTCACCCCTCTCTCATTCACCACTCTCATTCACCACTCTCTCACTCACCCTTCTCTCACTCACCCCTCTCTCATTCACCACTCTCTCACTCACCACTTTCTCATTCACCCCTCCCTCATTCACCACTCTCACGAACCAGACAAACACTACCAGCCATGGCCAAAGCACGCACAATAACATCAACACCACCAAATAGTAAATTGAATGGTAAAACAAGCATAACACGGAATCCCAGAATCTGCCGGTATTCCCAACGCGAGAAACTATGCCTGTTGCGTGACTGATATTTTCTTTTAACAACCGAAAATAGGCCGGAGGCTTGACATTCTTGAAATATAATGCTTAATTTATGAAACACGGATCTATTCATTAAATAATAATCTAATTATTCGTAATATCATTTCTGAGGATGGGTTGAAGTTGAAAGTGAAGTGTACCTCGTACACAGTGGAACCTCCTTTATCGTTCTCAGATGGTTGATGTTCAAACTCGACTTCGGTGAAATTCGATTCGGGGACGGTGAACTACTTTTTCTCCCTCTGCCCTATTCATCATTGTGCTTCACACCTAATACCCTCAACCCGAATAGTAGGTCAGTAGTAGAATAGTTGTGTGTCTTGAGTACAGTTGTAGGTCTTAAGTATAAAATGGGACAGAAGATAAAAGTAATTTATAATTGGGTGACAACAACACAACGCTCACATATTCATCTCATAAATTATCTTGATGACCTATTTCGTGGTTGTTCTCTAGAAGTAATCGCTATAAAATATCCGAAGCAAAACACCTACTCAATGTAATTCAAATGCACACATTATGTTATGTTCAAACCTGATTGATTATCTGCGAGGTAACACCCACTGAAAACCAAGATACCTCCCACAAATCTTAAAACTTTTCACTCGAACAGAAGCATTTAAACTGTACTCCATTGTAGTCAAAACAACCAAGATACTATCACAAATTCCAACCCCTCTTCATAGTTCCTGTGGTGGTGGAAACAGTGTGGGGATTGCCCCATTAAGCTATACCGTTCGATGAAAGAGACTTTTTCCTGCTCTGGCCACGGACAGGAAGATCGTTCCCGGTAATCTGGCAGGGTCACCCAAGACGGGCAGGTTGATGTTGAACCCAAACTGGTAGTTACCTGCATGGGGAGCAGCATAGCAGGTGTGAAACCTTGGCAAAAGAACTGCCAACCTAGTCAACGGTAAGGTGCAGAAGATGCTGGGCAGACAAATCCAAAACAGATCAATGGCCAGGGCCAACCAGTTCAGTCAGAGAAATACGGCGATTATCAATAGACGTGGCTGATGATTATATTGAGCTATCGAAAGACTATTGATCGGGTAAACGAAAATATAATAGCTTCACGTACCAAGAAAATTATTTTGCGTTAAATACTTTCTGCAAATAAATAACAAAACGTCTCAAATCCCAAATGTCCATACAAAAAACTATAATTTCTATTGACAGCAATCTTACACAACCCCACAACTGTGCCAATCATACATTCTAAAGACTATACTTGCTCTCCAGAGCGAAGACGTACTTCAGTACTGCCGTGATAATGACCCTTTATAGGGGCTAACTTTCAGCTCTCCATCGGTTACAACGATGAGGGTACCAGTTGATGCGGTCAACGGAATAGCCTCCTCGTGGCTGAGCACTCCACAGACACGTGTATCTTTAACGTAGTTCTCAGGGAGATCCAGCGTGACACAGGGTGTGACAGGGCTGGTCCTTTGAAATACAGGTCCAATTCATTTTTTGCCAGCTGAGTGGACTGGAGCAGCGTGAAGTGTTTTGTTTAAAGACAACACACCTCCGAGAACCGACCGCACGACCGTGAGCGGTATACCCTGACCACTTAGTCACGCGCCTTCACAGGGGTCAATTAAAATCAATATTAGAGAACTGCTCGAATATTTGAGACATAAATGCTGCTACACACAAACATTTTAGATCTTTTCCTATAATTAAAAAAACAAAAGAACAAAAGCAACAGCGACACGTTCATTATAAACATAAATCAATAATTGACTCAGAGACCCGTGATATCCTTTGTCTCTTCTTAACTGTAAGAGTTTACGCCTGTTTGATTTGGCATATTTGACAATATGCTTATCATCTTCAATCAATGATCCAAGTCAACGAAGGTGCCTCTACGCGGTTTTATAACCTGATATAATAAATATTTTAATCTTCTTAAAATTGTACTTAAAAGCTTTAAAACCGAATGATTCTGTTAGATAAAGCACTCCTGAATATAATGTAGCAGGAAAAGGAGGGAATTGTCATGATTTGAATGTCGATCGGACAATGTACGTGTGCTTCACGGAAACACGCTGTTTACTTTTGGACGGCATTCAAAAACAAGCTGTAAATTTTCAAGACTCAGTACAAAAGAATAACATCTGTTACCCTATATTTGAGACCACGTTGTCCATTCTCCGCTGTGGCCACCCCCTGAATCTAAAGAGCTTCTGCGCTATCTTTTGGCTGCTAGAAATAGCAACCAAGTCTTTCTCTAATCATACCTTAGGCTTCTTAAAATAGCAAAGTCACATTAGATGATTTAATCGTAGATAAAGGCAGGGTAAACTCAGTTTTCTTTTATTCTTTTATTTGTTTCAGGCATTTGACTGTGGCCATGCTGGAGCACCGCCTTTAGTCGAGCAAACCGACCCCAGAACTTATTCTATATAAGCCTAGTACTTATACTATGGGTCTCTTTTGCCGAACCGCTAAGCATCAGTTATCAAGCGATGTTGGGTGAGGGGGGGAACACACACATATACACGACGGGCTTCTATCAGTTTCCGTCTATCAAATCCACTCATGAGGCTTTGGTCGGTTTTTGGACTATAGCAGAAGACACTTGCCCAAGGCGTCACACAGTGGAACTGAACCCGGAACCATGTGGTTGGTAAGCAAGCTACTTACCACACAGCCACACCTGCGCCTTATTCACACATATATGACAAGCTTCTATCAGTTTCCGTCTACCAAATCTACTCGCGAGGCTTTGGTCGGCTCTTGGGCTATAGCAGAAGACACTTGCCCAAGGTGTTACGCAGCGGGACTGAACCCGGAACCATGTGGTTGGTAAGCAAGCTACTTACCACACAGCCACTCCTGCGCCTTATTTTATCATAGACAATTATTTTATTATAGATTTGCTCCTCTGGCGCTGATTCGGGCCACAACAACAATAGATGCACAGAAAAAGGCCGCACAATGTGTACAAACTATGAATATTGCTTACGAAATGTGCAATATAATTTTTTACGAAAACACATTTATATATTCGGAGCAACTGACCTGCTGGTCGTCGATATCGTTCCGTCGACAACCTGCATCTTAACCTCGCCATTCTAAGAGGTCGTTTTCGAAGTCTTAACTGCCACCACTCCTCCAACGAAACAATAACAACAATAATAATCCTTCCTATTATACGCACAAGGGGTGAAAGTTTTGGGTAGGGGGCTAGTCGATTACATCGACCCCAGTGTTTCACTGGTACTTAATTTATCGGCGCCGAAAGGATGAAGGGGAAAGTCGACCTCAGCGAAATTTGAACTCAGAACATAAAGCCTTAAGAAATGCCGCTAAGCATTTTACCTGGCGTGCTACCGAATCTGCCATTTCCCCGCCGAATAATTCTTCTTGCAAGATGTACAAAGCCTGAAATCTGGGGAGGGGTCTAGTCGATCACACCAGCCTCATTACTTAACTGGTATCTATTTAATGAACTCTGAAATGATAGAAAGTAAAGTCAGCCTCGGCGGAATTTGAACTCAGAATGTAAAGACGGACAAAATGTGGCTTAGCATTTTATTAGAAGCGCTTACGATTCTGTCAAATCGACATACACATAAATGGTGACTCCGAATTCTTAAAAGTCTGCAATTTGCCATTTTACTGATTTTATTTCTTTTGAAAATGAATGCTTTACAAGTAATAACTTCATTCGATCACAGAATCTGAACGAATAATTTAAAAAAGACAAAATATGCAAATGGCGATTCCTTTAAATTTTTCATAATTTGCTAAAAACATGTTAAAACGAATTGACCAAGAAATTTATTCAATATTTTCAACCAGAATAAAGGTGTCATTTTAACCTTTCGCTCAATAAAAAACAGAAAAACCAAAAGCAGATTATTATTCAAAGATATTGATGGAACTGATGTAACCGTTAATCAGCTGTCTGGCAGAGAATATAAAATGGCTTCCATACTATTCATCTATTTCTAAATAGCTTTTTGTTGGAAGGACTTTGAGAACATCTGCTTATATTGTGATGATTCGTATACGAGCGAACGAGTGAAATAAAATGCAGAAGCTATCTGTTATAAATGAAAATGGGAACCAGATTATCATTAAAATGTTATATATATATATATATATGTGTGTGTGTGTGTGTGTGTGTGTAAATACACACACACACACACATTCACCATGTTGGATCGCTGAACTCTACAAGGTTTTTTTCATTCTCTCTTTGTTTATTTTCTTTTATTCTTTTCTGTTGAAGAGCGTAGGCGCGAAATGTAAAAGACTTTTTCCTTTTTCCTGAACGTCAAAGTAACACGCTTGTTGTTCATACACATGCCTTCGTCTTTTGTTTTCTTATAAATTTCAAATACACACACACATATATAATATACTAGCAGAAATACCCGGCGTTGCCCGGGTTAAAGAGAATAATGAAATCTAAAAACGCCGTCTAGACTACGCATCATCTTTATATATAGAGATGTATATACACACACGCACCCAAACACACGTATATATATGTATATCAATATAAATATATGAAAGTCAATGAAGTTTCGTAAAAGAAGGTGATCATGTACATACTTTCTTGCTGTTGTGATTATAACACCTCGTTGTAAACAATGTTCCTTGTATCCCCTTGTGGAGCATATACAATTAGGTTTTTTTTGCTGCCCACTCTTGAGCAGCCAACATACAGTTGTCCATGTGAGAAGCAGGGCTCTTCCAAGAGAAGACCAGCTACA
>NC_068985.1:5039520-5041834 GCF_001194135.2 Octopus bimaculoides
ATATATATGCCCAATTCAGGATCACAACATTTGGGTACACTTCGGCATAATTTCTTTTCCTCAACAGGCCCTGCCCTGTTTAACATTGTCCCGAAACAGATAAAAGAGGAAAAGGATCCTATCAGCTTTAAACGGAGTCTAGACAGATTTCTTCAAGGAATACCAGACAAACCACTCATACCTGGATACAACTCACTCAATAAGAACTCACTACTTGAAAGGACCATAAACAAAACTTGACTGTAGAAAGGATTTAGATAATCCGATCAGATGGTGCTATTAAGTTAGACATGGCCTGGGTCAATCTTTGGTCGAAACATATCTAAGTTTATCTAAGTTTATATATATAGGTATCAATAAGGTTGACAGTTACTTTCGAATTTCACTGTTTGTATCACATTACGCAGAGTTGGGACAGGGTGAAATTTACAGGTAATTGTAACTTGGATTCGCCCCGTTAGGTATATGATTCGTGAGCTCAATTTCAGACTGTTGCTAGATTTTTCGAATTAGACACCTCTTACCGTATTTTCTTCAATGAAGATCCGGCTGGGTTAAAGGCTTGGGTTGGTGGACTACATACCACATGGTCACGGCATAAATTGGGACTGATCGCGTAAATTGGGACTGATCGGGACTTTGTTTGACGGGTCTATCAAAAGAATCCAGGAATATATCGATAAATGGCGAATGCAGCGACGCACTGCAACGGTGCGTGTTCCACACCTGATCTGACCTGTAATCCTAAGATGGATAAAATTTTCACGTGACTATCAGATATCTTGTATCCATTTCTAAGTCCAGTCTTGTGTATTAGATGTACAACATGTATAGCAATATGTTAAATATACGCAATACGCACACATGCATATATACTGTGTGTGTGTGTGTTTACGTGTATATGTATGCATGTGTGTGTATATCTGCTTGCATATACATATACATTCCGATGATATTTCGGAATACAATTCCTTCTTCGGATATAGTTAGATGGAGTCGCTGCTATAATCTATACAATTCGTTCTTCAAATATTCTTAGATGGAGTCGCTACTATAATCTATAGATTATAACAGCGACTCCATCTAAGAATATCTGAAGAAGGAATTGTATTCCGAAATATCGTTGGACTATGGATAACTAAATTACAACAGGTATATAGTCCATTTTTTGTACTATAGTGCATTGTTGTACCATTCAAAACTTTTTATTCTTTATATATATATATATATATATATATATATATATATATAAATCACACATACACATGCAATATAGGTATCTTTTCAGTCATCTGTAGCTTCCACTGGGCTGTGTCCATCGTTTTCAATTAATAAATGTCCATTATCTTAGCTTGCTTGGATGTTTTATCCAATATTTCAAACTGGTGCAGAACCTGGAGGAATCCATCGTCACAACACAAAGAGATTGACTCGAGGGAACAGATGAGCCATTGGGAGGAGCCAAATGAACTGAAGCTCCCTAGATAGAAGGCTTAGAAGATATGCAGTGGTATACAAATGGAAGAACCTGGAAGAATCTAGCTCCCAGCTTTGGAATTGAAAGCTACACCAACCACCGAACTTGGTGGCACTGTATGGTACCAAAGATCCCATCTTCTCCATCACGAACAAGGACCCAGTCCTGCAACAGCTTGGGTTTCAAGGGTCCACGACTATTCTGCATTCTGCCCACAACCTCAGAGAATTGCGAGGTGTAGATGTGGAGATCTTCGAAGAGCATCTGGACAAATTTTTATCTGAGGTACGAGATGAGCCCCCATCACAGCAGGAAGCACAAAGCGGAGTAGCTCCGTTCAACTCCCCACTTTACCAGAAGAGTATAGGAAAGAAACTCAAACACACGGAAAGGCGGTGCTCCATCATGGCCTCAATCTCTAGCTAAAACCAGTAAAAAATTAACGATACAGAAAAATATTGAGCCAATAATTGAACCTGCGATTTTATTCGATCTGCTCGAAATAGCAGCTAAATAATCCTTATATCATTAGAAGTTACCTAAATATATACGACACAATGGGTAGTAAGTTCCTAAATACATAATGTCTTCAGAAATGTCGAAATGGTCACGTTTGAAAAGCATATTTGTGATAACAACTTGGACAATCGGGGACGACATGTGGTTAAACAGCTGAAATATCTTAACGTCTGCTTTAATGATATATATTGCGTGAAGAGATTGACGAACTCTTCAATATTGTGAGCAACTCAATATATTGGAGTACTCAACCACAGAGAGAGAGAGAGAGAGAGAGAGAGAGAGAGAGAGAGAGAGAGAGAGAGAGAGAGAGAGAGA
>NC_068985.1:5042009-5044782 GCF_001194135.2 Octopus bimaculoides
GAGAGAGGGGGGAGGGAGAGAGAGAGGGGGGAGGGAGAGAGAGAATCTTTTGGACATATTCAGTGGGGGCTGCTTCGATATTTGGGTAAAATGTTATTCCACAATTTATTTCAAGTCGTTTCAGAATCTCGAAGATATTAATAGCTATGGATGGTTAAATTCTAACAGTTATTATAGTCCATTGTTGTTATTATAGTGCACTGTTGTGTGATTCAAGACAAATTATATTTTACAAACAATACACAATGCTTCAAGCGAACTACAATACTCTCCTGTTAATTGCTGCATTTGCTTACTTCATGCCAAGTAGTAAAGTTTTCAATATTTCAAAGTCTGTCTGTAATTAATCTGTAGAAACTCCAATTTTATTAAGGGACCCACCCAAGAGTAAAGACTGATCATTAGGACCCACAATCTTCTACACTTATTGGTTATTTTTGTTTCTGGTTCGGGCTAATTTTTTTTTTCTTTTATTTCTTTTACTTGTGCGTATTTTGACTGCGGCCATGCTGAAGCATCGCCTTTAGTCGAACAAATCGACCCCAAGACTTATTCTTTGTAAGCCTAGTACTTATTCTATCGGGTTCTTTTGTCGAACCGCTAAGTTACGGGAACATAAACACACCAGCATAGGTTGTCAAGTGATTGTGGTGATGGGACACACATACATACATACATATATATATATATATGACGGGCTTCTTTCAGTTTCTATCTACCAAATCCACTCACAAGGCTTTGGTCAGCCCAAAGCTATAGCAGAAGACACTTGTCCAAGGTGCCACGCAGTGGGATTGAACACAGAACTATGTGGTTGGGAAGCAAGCTTCTTACCACACAGCTATTCCTGCACCTGTGTTGCATTATGCGCATTAAAGTATATTGCTTTCATCAGAGAACCTGTTTAAGTTTTTGGTCCTTATGTAGTTTGAAGACATCTTCCACATTTCTATTTTATTATTTGATATTTTGGTTCTCTTAGCTTAGCTATTGACTAGTTTGTGTTCTAATAACAGAAGATAAATATCAAATACTTTTTTCCATAGTAAAACCACCATCATCCTAGTTTTGCAGCTGTATAGAGATCGTGCATCTCTCGATAAACTTGTTACATCTTATTTCAAGATGAATTTTATCAAAAATAAATATTCCTACAGTGCAGGTATACAATATCTACGTTTCACTAGTTTAGCAATTGGTTGAACAACCAGTCGTATTAATATTCCAGATAGGTATGTTAGCTTCTGTTTGTTCAGAAGACGTGTTGAGGGCCATCTATAAAAATATAATCGATTATTTTGTTTTCATAATTCATTAAATGTCCTTGTTCATGATTTTAGAGAGAGATATACTGTTGAGACAGAAAACACTGTTATGTTTTTCCATTTGGATAATGTCTCTTTGATCAGCCTGTTGACTTATTTTATCGATCTAAATGTATGGAATAGCTACGTTCAGCTAAGAGACATAACTTATATGCCATTGAGCATTTTTTTGTCCGACAGAATGTTTTATCGTTCATGGTCTGATCGATAAAACTCAATCACACACACACACACACACACACACACACACAGACACACACACACACACACACACACATGAGTGAGTTGATAAGCAAAAGGAAGTAGTGCTCAACTCATTTGGGAGTTACATATATTTTAAAATAATTTGATATCGATCGGATGAGATGGGTCCGTGTTATACGGCCATGAAACTTTAAGTCATACGGGGTTGAGTCAGACTGTTCCTTTTTATGCGACCGTCAAACATACACTTATTTTTATTTATTTACACACAGACCCGTCAAAAGTAAACAGACACCAGTACTTTTGAAGGATTTACTTCTACAAACAAAATAATGGCATTTGATGTATTTCAATATTTAATCTAGGATTTAGTAGACAGGTCTTGCGCTTAAAACTTAACATATTTGAAGCACCGCATAACGTCGGCACAGATAAAATACTACAATGGAGGGTGTCTATGCGCGCGCACACACACACACACACACACACACACACACACACACACACACACTTCTATACTACGGTATATAAATTATATGTGTAATTTTTACACGTTTATAAATGTATCGAATGAAGCTTGAATACTTGATAATAAAAATACGAATATATATAGGTGAGAAAGCGTGTGTGTGTGTGTGTGTGTTATTGTTAAACAAAAACATTGTTGACAATGACAGTGACTACGAAGTTTCGGCCAGTTAAGACATCATCAGACGTTGGCTTAAGTCACTGTGAACAATAATCTTGTTTATGAATAGTAAATTTATTCTCTACAAAATTAGAGTATTCCATCAGATTAATGCAGGATTGTTTTTGTTATAACTAATAACTAAAATTAAACACAACGTATGCATGTATGTATGTATGTATGTATGTATGTATGTATGTATGTATGTATGTATGTATAACGCGTCGAGGTGTCGAGCAATGTATTCATAAAGCTATATGATTTCCCTATAATGTAGAGTTCGTGTTGTCTAGCTTTAGTTCCACGTTCTCGGTCCTCAGGTCCTATTTATCTTCACAGGGTAGATATAAACAAACAATTTCTGATCTAGTTTTTATGGCTTTTGAAGATTATCTTTTCTGCTGATTACTTGTTTAAAAGAAGATGTAGGATTATATAATCCTTATTTAAATTATTACGCGTTTATATGTTTCTACCTGATGGATTCTATAGAGGTAACTGCTGTGTCAAATTATTGATTCTATGTAATTATATATATATATATATATATATATAT
>NC_068985.1:5044865-5045858 GCF_001194135.2 Octopus bimaculoides
TATATATGTGTGTGTGTGTGTAAATATATATATATAATTGTTAAAGAGGATAACAAACGTTAAGGCAAGGCAGACATCTCAAGTCATATACATTATTATTATTATTATTATTATTATATCGCAGAGTATGGGATATTCCGTCATTGGAGACAAATAGGGAAAAGAAAAAGGGTATAGATTAATGAAATGACGACACAGAGGACAGAAGTAAAGAAATAAGGAGATGAAGAAAGAGAAGAAAAAAAAAGCATAAAAGTTCACAGTTCAACTTTCCGATCTTGTAGAAGTCCATAAACCCTTAGGCGCAATCCTGCGTAAATCCATGTGGGTTAAAGTCCTGATAGTGCAAATATCCAGAAATAGACTCCAACATATGATCGATAACCTCGGAGCCCTAGTAATCCGTTTCAGTAATTACCTAGCGCGCCTAGTCATGTAGATCACCTGTGAACTAAACTCCCATATTTTGTATACACTATATATATATTGTGGGCATGCAGTAGGTTATTACACAGACGGACATGGGCCTTCGGCTGTGTTGACGGGTGCACGTAGTATTATGTTTGTGCACAACTGTAGCTAATTTTAAGACTGTGTTTATTAAGTTTCCTGTTTCTATGGTTAAGAGTGAAGCGCTTGTCTACTACCAGCAGAAAATCTCCTGCTACATTAAAATTTACATAGCGTGAAATGAGATGTGCGAACCATGTAACCTCTTTTCTTTGTTGTGGTAGCAGCAGAGGCGTGGAAGTAAAATAAGAATTTAATTTTTCTTTGAATCTAAAGTTGTATCAGAATCTGTTTTATTAAACATTTTGTTATTATAGGAGAGCCAACAGCTAATGCTATTGGTAATTTTTAAAAACTGTGGTTCGTTGGGACTACATGAACTTACGTTAATATACAGTAATCCCTCGCCATATCGCGGTTCACCTATTGCAGTTTATTATTTAAGCTTACGTCGATTCCTCCGTGGTGTCGTTTTGCATTTAT
>NC_068985.1:5045868-5046322 GCF_001194135.2 Octopus bimaculoides
TATTTAAGCTTACGTCGATTCCTCCGTGGTGTCGTTTTGCATTTATAATAAAATAAATATATACAAATTATAAAAATAACAATAAAAAATACAGCACAGTACTGTTTCTACTTCATAGATTATCACCTATCACAGGGGTTGGAATGTAACACCCGCGATAGTCGTGGGATTACTGTAATAACTTTTCATGGCGGCGAACTGGCAAATCCGTTAGTACGGCAAGCAAAATGCTTGGCGGCATTTCGTCAGTCTTTACGTTCCGAGTTCAAATTCCGCCGAGGTTGACTTTACCTTTCATTCTTTCGAGGTCGATAAAATAAGTACCCGTTGAACTCTGGGGTCGATGTAATCGACTATACCCTTCTCCGAAATTGCTGGCGTTGTGCCAAAGTTTGAAATGAACATTATAACTTTTCATTAGGTTTTTTAATCGTTTTATGTTAGCTATTTGTTA
>NC_068985.1:5046652-5056515 GCF_001194135.2 Octopus bimaculoides
TTAAAGAATATATGTATTCTTTTCTACTCTAAGTACAAGGTCCGAAATTTTTGGGGGAGGGGGGCAGTCGATTAGATTGATCCCAGTACGCAACTGGTCTTTAATTTATCGACCCCGAAAGTATGAAAGGCAAAGTCGACCTCGGCGGAATTTGAACTCGGAACGTATAGACAGATGAAAGTTCTTCGAAAATATTGTATATAATATTGTAGGCGCAGGAGTAACTGTGTAGCTTGCTTACCAACCACATGGTTCTGGGTTCAGTCCCACTGCGTGGCACCTTGGGCAAGTGTCTTCTATTATAGCCTCGAGCCGACCAAAGCCTTGTAAGTGGATTTGGTAGACGGAAACTGAAAGAAGCCCGTATGTATGTGTCTGTATGTGTTTGTGTGTCTGTGTTTGCCTCCCCAACTTCGTTTGACAACCAATGCTGGTGTGTTTACGTCCCCGTAACTTAGCGTTTCGGCAAAAGAGACCGATAGAATAAATACTAGGCTTACAAAGAATAAGTCCTGGGGTCGATTTGCTCGACTAAAGGTGGTGCTCCAGCATGGCCGCAGTCAAATGACTGAAACAAGTAAAAGAGTTAAAAAAAAGCAGAGTAAGCAAGCCGTGTGACAACTCCACAATAGTAAGGCTGTCAATAGTTGTAAGGCTAGTGTTAAAGATGAAGATAACAACCTTAATTTGTGTCAAGTTAATTATAGTTAACTAGTCAACCGGGCGTGAGCTAAAGTTAATGAGAATAAATTTCTTAGCAGGTATATCTAAATGTAGGTGATTACATATGCTTACCTTGACATATTTCCTCGAAATATTATCGAATGAACCTTTTGCTACGGAATTTTCTTTTTTCATAGGCAGAGTTCTTTTTTTAACATTAACGCTTACGTCTATTGAGTTTTAGTTCTTGATAAAATCTGATGTTTGTTATTCATATTCTTGATCAGACACCAATACTATTTCTTATATGACGTAGCTCTGTTTTCCTGACAGTACAGTTAATAATATTAGAATCTTAAGGCGGCGAGCTGGCAGAACCGTTAGCACGCCGGTCGAAATGTTTAGCGGTATTTCGTCTGTCGGTACGTTCTGCGTTCAAATTCCACCGAGGTCGACTTTGCCTTTCATCCTTTCCGGATCGATAAATTAAGTACCTGTTGCGTACTGGGATCGATCTAATCGACTGGCTCCCTCCTCCAGCAATGATAGAATTATAGTGGTAACGATATTATTACTGCTGAAACAATAAAATTAGTTGAGTAGCAATAACATTACTAGTATAATAATAATTACTATTTACATTTGACGGATATCTATCCTCATCTTGTTTGTTGTTAAAACAACGTTTCGGCTGGTGTACTCTCCAGCCTTCATCAGGTGTCCTGGGGGAATAAGAATAATAATAATAACATCGGAAAAATACCCTAGGAATGAGAACCCAGGTTCGAAATTTCCCCAGGACACCTGATGAAGGCTGGAGAGTACATCGGCCGAAACGTTGTGTTAACAACAAACAAGGTGAGGACAAAGATCCGTCCAATATACATAATTCCTCATCTCTCAAATATAGAACTGAATACGTCTACTACTACTAATAATGGCTTCAAATTTTGTCACAAGGCAGCCATTTTGGGGGAGGGGTTGAGTCGATTGCAGTGTTTCACTGGTGCTTAATTTATCGACCCCGAAAGGGTGAAAGGCAAAGTCGACCTCGACGAAATTTGAACTCAGTCGCTACGACTGACGAAATACTGCTAAGAATTTCGTCCAGTGCGCTAACCATTCTGCCAGTTCGCTACCTTAATAATAATAATAATAATAATAATAATAATAATGATAATAATAATTTCATTTATTTGCCACAAAGGCGAAGGACGAGGAGGACAATACAAAGACAGAAAGTATACACTGAAAAAGAAGGGACATGCATAGCATACAAAAGTTTAAAAGAAAAAAAAAGTGACAGGGAGGATGAGTGAGATGTGGCCCTCCTGATACAGGAAGGCCTCTAGAGATAATCGAGGAACCCCATTCTCCAAGATTTCCCTGAAATCTCAGGTGCAAGTGCCCTCACCAATTCCTTCTCTACAACTCACAGGTCTACACTTAGAGAGGTACCATCCACTCTTGCCATTTTCACAACTTTCACCCAGCTTTCAAAAATATTAATAATAATAATAATAATAATAATAATAATAATAACAATAATAATAATTTGTCATGTCACTGCAGGAGCAAAGATATCATTTGTACAGTATGAATAACAATTTTTCCAAAGTAAACGACATTACTACAGTAGCAATGAATTAAAACCAGTACAGTAATGATATTTATACAGTAGCAATGGTTTTGACACGGTTAGCAATAATACTTCAACAGTATCAATATTATTGAATTAACGATAACATATTGCAGTAGCGAGGACATTATAAGTGCAATACTATAATATTACCATGATAATAGTAATACCATACTACTACTAATAATAATGATAATAATAATATCATGATAATAATAATAATAATACCATAATAATAATAATAATGATGATAATAATAATATTACCATCTTAATAATATTACTATAGAAACAATAGCAATACCACAGTATTACCATAGTAACCATAGTATTACCATAGTAACAATAATACTGACGAAGAAACAATATTACCAAAGTAACAATGGTGTTACCATCGTAACAATGGTGTTACCATCGTAACAATGGTGTTACCATCGTAACAATAATAATATAACCAAAGAAACGATATTTACATAGAAACAATATTACCATAGTAGTAATAGTATTACAGTAGAAACAATGTTACCATAGAAACAATATCACAATAACAGTGTTACCATAGTAACCATGGTATTAACAGAGTAACCATAATATTTCCATAGAAACAACAGTGTTACCATAACAATAATATTACCATAGTAACAATAGTGTTACCACAGTAACCATAATATTACCATAGTGACAATAATATAAGACATAACTACTTCGCATAAACTGGCTCTGCTCTCTTTCTCATCATGTCAAAACACACAAGAGAAAGAAAAGGATCTCATAACATTCAAATAGTTCTTGGACGAATGTCTCCAATAAATTCCAAATAAACCAGCCTCACCCAGATAAATCTCTGCAAGCAACAACTCTCAACTGGACCGGGGTGATTGTTGCCCAAAGAATGACTGTAACATGAAACATCATTAAATGTCTTTTCCAGGTGTTGCTATCAAGTTAGTCATGGCCTGGGCCAATTCTGGCAGAAACTTATCTAAGTATTATCACAGTAACAATAATATTAACATTGTAATAATAACATTACACTATCTTTAGCATGATCACAATAGAAATAAAAGGATTACAACACCAGCGTTTGCTGCAACAATGGCAATAATATTATCTCAATAGCAAAAACAATATTACTACAATAACGTTAACGTAATCATAATATTGACAACATAACTATAATAGTAATATCGCTATTATAACAATATTATAATAATGGCAGATCTTTAAGAATCGGCATTTGGAAAGTAAAGGGTTTTTCGATTAATAGGAAAACATGTTTGGGAAAAGAGATATGATGCTTTCATCATTCTATAGTTTCGTTCTTCAATTCTTTTCTACTCTAGGTACAAGGCCCGAAATTTTTGGGGAGAGGGCTGTCGATTAGATCGACCCCAGTACGCAACTGGT
Organism: Octopus bimaculoides; assembly: GCF_001194135.2. NCBI lineage: Eukaryota > Metazoa > Mollusca > Cephalopoda > Octopoda > Octopodidae > Octopus > Octopus bimaculoides. The sequence goes on from NC_068985.1 coordinate 5,050,361, forward strand.
ACTTAATTTATCGATCTCGAAAGGATGAAAGGCAAAGTCGACCTCGGTGGAATTTGAACTCAATATTGAGAGATATTAAGGCGGCGAACTGGCAAAATAGTTAGCATTCCAAGCAAAATGTTTAGTAACATTTCACGTTTACAGTCCGAGTTCAAGTTCTGCCGAGGTCAACTTTGACTTTTATCCTTTCGCGGTCGATAAAATAAGTACCAGTTGAGCACTGGAGTCAGTGTAATCGACTTACCCCCTCTTCCAAAATTGCTGGCGTTGTGCTAAAATTTGAAAGCAATACTGAAGGACATTTCTTTTTATCAACACAGGATATTTCATAGAATTTTGCGTTTCTATTGAGAAAAGAGCGTGAATTCTGTAGCAGTGCTGTTACTGGGAAAAATCAATCGAATGTCTAAACCAACATTCATCGAAGTGGATCTACTTCATTTAATCCTGGAGGCTCATTATTCTTTTTAACGGATTCTTCCCTTTTTATTATAAGCATAAAATCGAAAGGCACGATTAGAAATTTTAAGGAGCTTACGTCTATCGGAGAACGAAATTCTACAACAATGAAAGAATTAAGAAACGGAAGTGTGCAATAATGACAATCTTACAGAAAGGAAGTAGTCGATTGAAAAACATTTCATTTTCTTCTTATCCCTTCCGAAGCTTTGCCGCAAATAACAATGATTAAAAAAGAAAAAAAAGAAAAAAAAAAGGTTTTACTTACTGTAGACCATTGACGAATAATTTTTCCGTTATGTAATCCCGACAGTTAGAATTTTCAAACGCTAAATAAAATTTATAGTCCTTATTAAGCATTTCAAAACATTTTTTGGCAATATTTCTGGGGCATTTAAAGCTCCCGCAAGCCCCATATATATCAACCTGGATATATTTAGCGAGTTCTTCAGCATAAGTACGCCTATCGTTCTGAGCGCCACAGTTCGAAACAAACCATGCAACTTTTTTTGTTTTGGTGGCCGCGTAGTTTTTCACTTGTCCTTTCTGTTTTACAGACTCGTTGAAATATTGGAATTTTTCATACGGTGCCACGATTGTGCTATCGTGACGGTATGTAGCAGTCCAATTAAAAAGATTCTTTACGCCAGCAAGTCCTGGAGTGTGATAAGGGCATTCTAGCATGTACAGCACCCATATCTGGTTTAATGGTCGCGGTATATTCATAGCGCTGACACCATGGTAGAAAAGTATAGCGTCAGCGCTGCTTCTTTTCGTTCTGTCATCTGTAAGGTAGCACGTGTTGATCGGACACTTATAATCCAAAAACGTGTCTTGGCCATGTTTTTGTTGAAAGACGCTAAAACCGTTATATATTAATATTGTCTTTAGTTTCCTCATAACATGCGCCGGCTCTTTTTTCTGACCGGCTTCATCTCTCAGCCTGAAATTTCCACCATTAATTTCCTCAGGTTGCTTCCTAGGGTATTTATCAGGAATATAGTTTGGTGGTATGTATTTCAGCTGAGCTTGGATTCGGTCACCAACATCCCATACATTCCCAGGCCATAATGCAAGGAATTCAGAAGTCATTGAATTATTGCGATAGTGCCGAGTGGCATTTATTACGTTACGTATATTGGAGATTTTATTCTGAACATGCTGTCCTTTTTTTTTGATGGAGCCGACAAGTAGTGATGACAAAGAGGAAGGCTTCTCGTGAATCGCTCCTTGATATGTCAATATATTTTTGTGGTCAGCAGGCCGGTGTTTTGGAATGTTGCTGCTATAACCGCTCCCGTCGTCGCTGTGAGCAGAGTAGGTGTGCACCCAAAGTTTGTGGTTGTATAAATTGAAAATAATTAGAAACAAAATACTCGCAAAGAAAACCCATGTAAACGCTTTCTTGATGCTCAGCTTCATTGTTTTCATTCATGTAAGGAGGTGGTTAGACCTAACCGGAAAATCACCCTCATACGCACACACACCGGCACACACATGTATGTATGGAATGTATGTATGTTTGCATATATGTACCGGTACTGATTTTATAGTTACTTTAAATGTTTAGTATTTGTTCAGAGTACGCACATACTGGAGCAGTCGTCATTGATCCCAAATGCTAATCCTATCATCAGATGCTTTATCTTATATAAAACTGCCATAAAACATGATGCCAATCGTGCACTCGTAGGTTACTCACGATAACTTATTATCTTGCTCAATTATGGACGTGGATATCAGACGAAGAATTTATTATTAAATAGATTTCTACAATAATATGTAGGTATTAACCCCTACAAAAAAATCATAAACACTTACGTCCAAACTTTATTATAATAAGTATGTGAAAATATTAACGATAAAGACTAGATTGAACGCCTGCTCTTCGCCTGTCATTTGCCTGCCTCTTAAATTATGTTCATTCGTCTCGGTGATTTTTGTTCGTTATGTATACAGAGCCATATAGCAGTCTTGTGTAGATGTTCAGCTAGTGTGTGTGTGTGTGTGTGTTTATCAACTTCAAATGTTAGAGTAGAATATGAGGAGATTTTAGTATTTAATGTGAATATGAGATACAAGTGTGCGTGTGTTTATACTAATGACTAAGAGAGAGAGAGAGAGAGAGAGAAAGTGTGTGCGGGCGTGAATAAACGGAACAATGATAATGATGGACGAGAGAAAATATTGATGTGTGTGTGTATTTGTTTGTTTATGCGTACAGGTTTGTAGACCTGATCTAAACGAAGTAATTATTAAAGTTCTGTTCAAAACGAAGCCAAAACTGTACTTACATTATTTTATAAACGAAATAAAACAAACGACCGATCGGTTGGAGTCGACTGAGTAGAAGCTACGGCGTAAGGTCATTGTTGAGATGTGATTAACGGTCAACGTTTTATATTTTCACCTGAAAACTGCAGATAATAGTAAGCCGAATGAGGAAAGGTGGCTTACCTAATGCAACAGTCTACCTGGGACGATAGCAGTTGCCAACATCCTATTAGTCAGTTTACAATCCGTTACGACGTTAACAACCGAATTAGGTGCGAAGCGCAGATGGGAAGAGACCTATTTCAATAAAACCATTCAATGAAGGAGTAAATAAACAAGAAAACAAAACAAAGTCGAACGGGAAACCAGAGCACAACCTAGCGGTAGTAGTAGTAGTAGTAGTAGTACTATCAATGAATATCAGTAGTCGTACAATAGTAGTAGTAGTAGTATTGATAATGATTATAATGGTCACCCTCGTCAGTTTCGACGTATGAGTGTTTGTAGGAGCGGATTACAAACATTTAATGAAAGATGAAACACAAATAAATAAATAACTGAATGAATATAGATTATTACTTTTACGAGTTAAATGTTACAGATAAGATGTTAAACAAATATGTTAATTGTCTGATCTAAATTTGGAGTTAATATTCACCAGCAAGATACGAAGAGAATAACTAAAGATCAAAACTGAAATTTCTGTGGAAATTTGAAAAATTCAACAATTGTTCATCTTCATAAATATGACAGTCCCTGGATTTCTGCTTTGTTTCTGTGCGGTGTATTTTCAAATTTTATTGGATTAATTACTTCTTTCTCTTCCCCACAAAAAGCCCTTCCCTCATACTACAATTATCACAGTTCGTAATCCCGCTGTCATGATAGCAAGCAATGCTTTAAACAGGTTGGTATATAAACTACACGAACTACACAGAACATCCCTCCTTTATCTACTTAAACACGCATATATTTTCATCTGTGTGTGTGTGTATGTATATATGTCAATACAGTCTTATCGATGTATTTCTAAGTAATTATGTATATGCATATTTGTTTTTTTTTTCCCGTTTTACTATGAAAATATAATCAGTCATCTTTCGCATACCTCGTTGGTTGGTCAAGTTTACTTAAGCTTCAACTATTAACTTTTCGATAAATTTAAACGATTATTTTTCTCAATATTTGTTTTTCTCACGTGTTTGTTGATCTGCTTAAAATTGTTTGAGTGGTCGTTTCTTTGACCAGTTTGCTTTTTATTTGTAGTTTTTATGTCAAAAACTATGTGTTTTGTTTTCCCACTTCTAGTATCACTGGTTCGCTCACCTACCTTTTTTTTTTACGTTTCTACTTGTAAAGTTTGTGAAGCCAGAGGACAAGGAAAGAGTCCCTTCCCGTGTTCAGGTATCAGCCGAATACCGAAGCTGGCTGTTGGTCATATGAGGAGGCGGGCGAGCATAAGAGTTACACACACATAACACTCACATAAAGATACGTATCCATCTTTATGCACACACGCATAAACGAAAAAAGTAGAAAAGGGGTGAGCAGTAGAAAGGAATGTTAAGGTGAGCAGTTAAGCTCCTGTGTACATATACCTGTGCGTGCGTCTGTGTGAGTGTGTGTTTAGGATCGACTTACAGCAACCGCTTGACGGTCACTCCGTTTGACAGTCTGTCTGTGTGTCGGGCTAGCTGCGAGCCGTCTCTTTCTGTTAAACAAAACTTAGCAGTAATCTTAAAATACAATGAAAGTGCAGTAAGCTTGTATAATAATAAGGAAATTAACTAGTGTGTCAGCCTGTCTCCTTTGTATATCTTTCACTAAATGTTTGTGTTCTGAGCTGGACTTCTTTCTAGGATAAACTTTTTGATAAGCAGTATTAATATCAGCTACATTATAATCAGTACTATTTTTATTGTTTTACATCTCAGAACGGTCTTGTTTGTTCTGATAGAGTCTACGAAAGCGGTGTTATTATCAGTATTTTTTAATTTTATTATTATTATTTATGTTAGTATTGTTATCAATATTAACCGTACTTAAAGCATAAATAGTGACAAAGTTTGAAAAATGTAAATTCCTATCTTACCGTGTGTGTGTGTGTGTGCGTGTATATTAGTTAAGCCACATCTACATTCTCACACATTCTGCGGCTGGACAAGTGTGACTCTTTGTGTATTTATTCATGCGTATTGTATGTGTTTGTGTGTGTTTAAATTTAAGTCAACTTACAAAACTGTGCGAGTGAGAGAGTGAGCTGGGTGTGTGTGTGTTAAAGCGTTGTGTACGGATCAGATCAAGACGGCCTCACTGCGTTTGCATAGTCAACTGCGATGAACCAACTTTGTGTTAGTAAAACGTTAGGAATCCCTGAGTCGTGGTAGCAGTTGCTACGTGAGTGAGATTAGAGAGACTGGTTCTGGAACAAGTTCGTTCTCATCTGCAGCTGGATGCATTTGGTGTCCCCTAACACTACGGGCATCTACTCACAAACTTGTGCCTTTTACTCTCTAACTCCCTCTCACACCTATTTGCTTGCTCGTATTTAATCCCTTTCTTTCTTTCTTTAGATCAGTGAAACTCTATCTGCCTCTCTATCTCTCTTTCCCTTCTTCTGTCTCACTTTTTCTCTTTCTTCCTTTGTCTCTGTTATACACACACTCACACTTAAGCTGTCTTATTTTGCTCTTCTTCTCTTTTCCAGAATTCTCTCTGCAGTCCAACGTTGCTCAAAAAGTTGCCAATAGCAATGAGCTGGTGCTATATCGTTTTCATTATATTCTTGTTGTCTCTGTTGCTGGAGTTTGCATTGGTTATTTCTCCTTGAATCTTGGCGTTCTCAATGGCACCAAAGTTCTGCAAACTGTGACGCCGATGAATGAGAGGCGTGATTTTTATTGGTCTGTTTTTATTGATTTCTTAATATATTTTTCTCTTCCAGGAATATTCTTAGAATGAATAATACTTGGTTCCTTATTTATTTCACAAATTTCTTCGTAGTCCTAGGATTTCGGGCAACAGGTACCTGCAAGAGAAGAAAAAAACATCCGTTCATACATCATATTAAAATTGTGATATTAGAAATCTGAAATGTCTAGTTTACTCTAGTACATTGGACCTTATGGGGTGGGGGAGGGGGAAAGAAAGTAGTTCTGCTCAATAATATTGGTTTCATATTATGGAAGTAAGGATATGTCGATTACATCGACCCCAGTACTCAACTGGTACTTATTTTATCGACCTTGAAATGATGAAAGTCAACCACAGCGGCGGAATTTGAACTCAGAACGTAAAGACGGATGAAGTACCGCTAAGCATTTATTTCGTCCGGCGTGCTAACGAATCTGTTAGTGCGTCGTCTTAAACCATCTTAATATCATTAAATATTTTAAGATGGTTTTAAACTTCTGAAACTTGCT